>NW_021637686.1:0-29638 GCF_004799145.2 Neltuma alba | reverse complement strand
TTTTATAATTAATTAACTTACATATCTTTTTTAATTTAATCAAATTAGTTAAATGTGTACATTATAAAGAGATATTCAAATTCTTTTTTCCCCAGAAAAATATCAATTTCGAGGGTCTCAGTACTTCCACGCAGTCTTTGTCAATTAACGGGGCCACCTTACGCACTGTTTAAACAACCAAGTCAACCAATCAGCATTAATTGCGTCTGCAATTTTACTTATTATTCACTCAATGCTTATCGTGAAAAATTTCAACATATCTCATAATATAATATATTTTAATTAAAATATTATTTTTTCCAAAAATTTCTAATTAATATTTTCTATTAAAATTAATTTTGATATTTTATAAAAATAAAGAATATTGATAATAAATATTTTATTAACAAATTGATTGACAAATAATTCTTTCAAAACATAACTTAGATATAAGAAGCATGCCAGAAAAATTTAATTGTATAAGGAAAAAGATGCTGGTAAAGAAAAATTAAATTGCATAAAATTTTTAGAGAACATTTTGCTAATTAATTTTTCAAAAATAGTTAAGCTCCTCGATTTTATTTCTGGAGTATTGCTGTGTTGGCATTTAATTATTGTCAGATTGCAGCATTAGCCAGAGGAGGAGGATGCGCAGTTGAAATTGGATACTCCTACCACTGTCCCGTCAATTTCGTGCTCCCTCCGGCTCATAATATTACACCTATCAAGAAATCAATAAAGATAAAATCTCATATTTTATATTCTTCCAGTTTTAAATATAAATTTTTTTTTGTAGTATTACTTTTGATCCTAATTATAAAAACTAATTGACTAATTTGAGGAGATTAAAAAAATAAATTAAGTTAGTTATTGTAATAAATAACTGTTTTTTTTAAAATATCCTTGTTAATTAAGAGTATTAGCTAAAATTATCATTATCAAAAAGACTACCATAGAAAAATATATAAATATTAAAAACAAAATAGATTAGGATTTTATATTTAAGATCAAAATAAAATCAAACAAAATTTTATATTAAGAGCAGGAGATAATATAATTTTATATTATAAAATAGATTTAAATTTGTGTCTAACCCACGCGAATATATATATGTGTGTGTGTGTATGAAAAAATTCTTTAATTGCCTTTCTTCTGCATCGGTGTTGTTGCATCGGAATCACTGAATATGCTCTGGAATTTGGTCTTCGCAACTTGCTTAATCAGTCAGTCGGATATCAGCTGGTTGAAATGACCTTTTTTAGCCCTGACACTGAAACTTCGGGCTCCCTCCACAGCACCATTGCCTAATCCTGCATGAGGCATTTTTGTTTAAATTCGAAATTAGGAAAATCTTAAATCTTATCAATTTTATTTAAATTTAATATTTTTTAAATTCTATTTTATTTAATATATTTTTTCAAGAAAATAATTGTTAATAAAAAAATAAATTAAAGATAAAATTATGCATTCAACGTGATTTAGGTTACTCCAAGGCTCCCTTAACAAGTTAGGACAAACAAATTTAATAAAGCCAAGTATGTTCAAAGTAGGATTAATCACTTTTGTATATAATCTATGAATGTTAGCTGCCAACCAGTCCCCTCCCACCCCCCCCCACCACACAACACACACACACACACACACACACAAAACAATGACCCGTGACTTTCTTCTTTCTTTTTCCTCCGCTGTACAGATCAATCCAAAAATGAGTATTGCCGATTCTCTGGTACACGTTCACCTGGTCTCCTTCTCATCTCTTATGCTTTGCCTCGATGGAAAAAAAAAAGTTAGAAGGAAAGAAAATAGGAAGAGAAAAAATAGAAAAAAGAAAAAACCAGAGAAAAGATGTTATCATCCCTCTTGTTTCGGTAGATGAGAGAAAATAAAAAAAATTAATAAACATCTAAATGATAAAAATGTTCTTATTAAAATATATCATATTTTAAAATTAAATAAATATTGTAGTAGAAAAATTGTACTAACATTAGTATTATCAAATAATTAAAATCAAGTTATTTGGTTGATATATATTTTCATATTATTATATTTTAAAACCAAATCATTTAATAAAAATATTTTTTAAGGTAAAAAATAAAAAAGTGAATAAATTTTAAATATAATAAAAGAAAATAAATATGAAGAGGAAGAGAGAGCAAGGATAGCCATGAAAATCTTGTTTTTCTTTTTTCCAAATCGCTCCATATATAGAGATAAAATTTGAAGAGAAAATGAAGTATGAGACTCACCTTATTTTTTCTCTCACTTTTCTTTTCTCTCACATTTTCTCCTTTACCAAATAAGAGAAAACTTGTTTCCCCTCACGTTGTCTTCTCTCGTTTTCTCTCCCCCTAATTTTCTCTTAATCAAAGCAAAGGGTTAGACTCGGCAAGCGCTTAGCCCCGTTTATTAAAATCTACTTGTAAAGTTCAATTAAGGGAGTGTTTGGATAAAAACAAAACCATGGTTTCAAAAGTACTTTTACGGATTACGAAGTAAATATGTGGAGGAAGTTACCTCGTTTTTTGCAGAAAAGTGCTTCTGAAACCACGTTTTTGGAGCACCCAAACATAGCCTAGGTTCAAAATTGGAATTAGGGTTGAGCAATGGGCGGGGTGGGCTAACCCGAAGGTTAGCCCATAGCCCGCCCATTTATTCATAAATGGGCATGGGCTAACCCGTAACCCGGTAGTAGCCCATTTAACCCGTATTAAATGGGTTACGGGACAGCCCGTTTGGGCTAACCGGGTTACGGGGTAACCCATTTATTTTTTTAAATTTTTTTCAGTATAGTTATTTTTTAGTGTAACCTTATGAAGCTGTTAATAAATTTTGCATGCCAAATAGCAAATCAAATATGAAATAACATCAATCATATTCAATCACACAACCTCACTTAGATTTGCAAACAATCAAAGTCTGATAAAATCATAAAAGTAGCCACCAATCATAAAGTTTCATAAACTTTAAAAGTTCCAACTTTCACCTAAAGGATAAAAAAAAGCTTAGACAAGCATGAATGTTTGATAAAAGATGAATGAGAAATAATATCATCAATTAAATGAAGAAAAAAAATATTTAAAAAAATTAAAACTTAAACGGGCGGGTGGGTATGGGCAGCCCAATACCTTGCCCATAGCCCAACCCGTTTAATGGGCTACCCTGCCCATTTAAGCCCGCCCGTTTATAATCTCTTATTTGGGCTAATTGGGCGGGTTTAAATGGGCAAAAATTTCATGGGTCATGGGCGGACTAGCGGGTAATGGGTTTGTTGCTCACCCCTAATTGGAGTCATATATGTTCTGGTTTATTCGCAAAGTTTTAACCAATCACGTTCTTGTAACGTTCCAGTCTCTTTCAAACTAAATGCGTACCCAGAGAGTTTTAGCCTACACACACACACGCACACACACATATCTGTGAAATACTCCTCCGGTCCTTAATATAAGACCCATTTAATTAATTTAATTAGATTAAAGAAGTTAGGTAAGTGAGTTAATTATAAGAAAAGTGACATTTTTCCTAAAACACTATATAATCTTCTTTAATACCCCATCTCCCTCTTCTACTTGATTATGTTGAGGGAGTATCCACAAGGGTAATTAGAGAAAGTTGATAAATATGAAAAATAAACCTTATATTTAGGACCAAAACCAACTCAAGAATTAGGTCTTATATTAAAGACCGTAACGTTGTCATCAATTGATGGAAAATACAAAGTACTATAGTGATGTGTAATTTGCATGAATAAGAGTTCCCAAACGGAAGTACCTATCGAAAAAGAATTTTCACACATTGTCCGATAAAGTCCACTGACTTTAAGGCTGTAGATGTCCCAGCCTGGTCCCACCGCATTGGCTGTTTATATGATGTCATTGGAGATTCGACTCCATAACAAACCATTAGTTACAAGAAAAAATTAATTTAGGTTTGTGATAAGATAGAGGTACGTGCCGTCCTTTTCATTTTCATTCACCTCTAATCTCAACATTTAAGATTAAAAGCTGAATGATTCAGATTTCATATTTTTTAAAAAATTTTACAACATGTTTTTAATTAATTTTTTGATTTATCATAGCTAAAATTTAATACTTTAATTTTATTTATTTTTTAAGAAAGATTTAACAAAAATATAAAATTTGGATCATTTAAATTTTAATTTTATGCTTAAAATGGGAAGTGAATAGAAATGGAGAAGAAGGGAAGCCAAGAGACTCCGGATTCGATATGAATGGGCGTACGTGGAACTGGAAACCGTGGCCGGTTAATTTATCCACAGGAAAATATTCTTTTCAGTCCGTATAATTGGAAGACTTTTGCAAGTTATATTTATAAATATTTTATTTTCGTTTTTTTTTTCAAGGTTTGAGATTTTCTACCAAACTAAAAATCTCCTAATTAATTCATAATTTTCTAAACACACAAAGTTGCTAACTGTGAAACCAAAAAATAAAAAAAGTTGCTAACTAATTCATACTTCCAACTTCTAAGAACAATTACGACTAAATTGTGAGGGGAAATAGAGAAGATATGTTAAAATCAATGTTTTTAAAAACAATTTATATATAGATCATTTTCTTGATAAAGTACATACCTGTATATAGATTATTAAATTTCAAATCAACAACGAGTTGTATAATTCCAGTATATAATGCAAAACGATCAAATCTTATGGCGTCTCTGCCAATTTAAATTGCTTCTTTTACACCATTTCCCCCTCATCATTTAATTTTCTTAATTTTCTGAATAAAAAATTTAAAAATATATTTATAATATAATTTTACATAAACAGTCACATTAGTCACTTAACATTCATTTGTTATTTTAGGAACTTAACTGGTTATTTATAATTTTGGGGCATCTTCAATAGCTCTTTCTCACTCAACTGATATCTAAGGGGCGCGCATTGCTCCATTTCTAGCAGAGGAGGATGAGTAGGTGACTTTGCGCCGCCATTAACTAGGGTACCAAATCCCCCTCAAAGAAAAAGTTCAGGAACAAATAAATTTAGTCTTTTTTGGGGTAAGTGAATTAATTGAGACTTTAACCACCCTTAAACATATTAGCAAATTAAAAATATAATTCCCCCAGCTGATCATGTTCGGCGAACAACTTCATCCACAAAGAACTGGATATTCCGGTCCGAGGAGCCGCCATCCGCCATGGCCTCCCTGGCGGCGAGCTTAAGCATGTCAGTGCTTTTACTAATCTCCTCCGATTGGGCCCACCGACAACCTCTTCAATAGCTCTTTCCACTTCCTGGGACCCAACAAATCCGTCAACGTCCTGTTCAAGTCGAATTCCGATCCGAAAAACATCAGAAATAAGTTTAGCATTGGTGGGTTGGTCCGTCCACTCAGGATAAGCAATCATAGGTATGCCGGCGGTTATGGCTTCCAACACAGAGTTCCATCCACAGTGAGTCAAGAAACAAGCTGTGGCTGGGTGAACCAGAACCTTAATTAGTTTGAGGACACCATGAAACAACAAGGCCTTGGTCTTTGGTTTCTTCGAGAAAACCCGGAGGAAGCTGTCCTGCTTTGTCGTCAGTGTTTATTGCTCTTCCTGACGAAGCTTTCATGACCCACAGAAATGGCGTTTGGTTTTCTTTAAGGCATTTGTTGTGCTCTCTATTTGTTTTGCAGAAGGTACGATGGTGCTCCCGAATGAGATGTATATTACTGAACGTGGAGGTTTGTTGTCTAGCCACTTCATACATGAATCTTCTGGCTTCCACATCTCAATACCAACATCTTGCTTTTGATCTGTAAGTGTATAAACCTTCAAGTATAAATGTTGGGCACGTACTCATAAGAACTTGTTAATCAGATGATCTTTACACCTGATTAGAACTTTCATGTACCTGAACCAAGCATCGTAAGACGTGTACTCCTCGTAGAGAGGGGATTTCCTTCGATGTTCCTTATAATGTTAAGCACATGATGCTCATGTTATGATTTAGATGATCCCAATATCCACATCTAAAACTTTTGATTTGCAATCCTTTAGAGTATTGTTTAAGAGATATGAGTGGTAAAAATAAGAATATTTTTATTTTGAATTCTATATCTATTAAAATAAAAAATTAGTTAAAACATAAAAAAATTAAATTGAATATAGATAATCTAAAATTAATATGAATAGTTTAAATTATGATAAGCACTCCATAACGTGCTCTGGAGTAAAAGTATGTTTTTTTAAAAATATAAATCCCTTCATTAAATTTACTATATAAATAAACAAGTTTACCTCTAATATGTTGTTATGTACACTATTATCTTGTAGAATGTATATATATTTAAATATGAGTAAAATTAAAAATTTATTCAATTTTAAATTAAGGCTACAGATGTTTAAGATTTTCTTTGTTGCAATGAAACGTGCTAGAAATACCTTATAAAAATAGGACTAGAGAGGCATAAATGATGAAAAAATGACAGGACTTATAAAGTAATAATACACTATCTCCAATCTTTAATATAAGAGCTAATTGACTAATTTAAATAATTAAGAGAATTAGTTGAGTTAGTTATTTGTAATAAATAGTTGTTGTATTTTCTAAAATATTCTTATCAATCAAATATATTGGTTAAAACCACTATTATTACAAAGACTATTTTGAAAAAATAGACAAATATGACAGACAAAGTGAATTTTGGTCTTATATTTAGAACTGAAATAAAAATTAAATAAGCTCTTATATAAAGGTTAGAAGTAGTATTTTCGTTTTGTGTAATAATGGGAAATACCAATACACTTATTCAAGAACAAAACATAATATGTATGATTATATTATACTATCTCCGGTCTTAATATAAGAGTTTGTTTGATTTTTATTTTAATCCTAGATATAAGACTTCAATCTACTTTGTCTCTCATATTTATCTTTTTTTTTTAAAATAGTCCTTATAATAATGATAGTTCTAACTAACAAACTTAATTAGTAAGAATATTTTAAGAAAGACAACATATATCTCTTACAAATAACTAACTCAACAAATTTTCTTAATCTATTCAAATTAATCAATTAGCTCTTATATTAAGTAATGGAAGTAGTATATTGACCAAACAAATGTTCAAGAACAAACATTAATCAAAATCCCATAAAAAAAAAAAATCAATGTTGATAATGTCAGCTTGAGATGCCGATAAATGCGCAACAAAAATGAAACCACGGATAAATATTTTCCGGTCCATGAATAAACTAGTGATCAGGCCACAACTACGTTTGGAATACGCTGCACATGACCGCAATGTCTCCCGTGGGTACGTTTGATTATATATATATATGGAAATGAAAATAAAAGATTTTTTAATAATATTTCTCTTTTTTTTATCATTATTTAATTGTATTTATCTCTTTTTATCACCTTTCACTTTTCAGAGCAGACATGACATAAAGGAAAACATTGTCTCCGAAGACTATAGGCCATAGCTGTCCACAAAATTTAAACATTTAAATAATAAATATTTAAAATAATCAAAGAAAAATTAGGGATAAATCCCTCGTTAAAAATTTATTTAGTAAATAGGATCTAGAATGATTGATTGTATAAGAAAACATTAGTTGCACACAAAGAAAAATAAGTTACACAAAGAAAAGATAGTTTGTATAGAAAATTATATGGATATAAATAATTCGTTTGCACATAAAGAAGATGATTTGTACATAAAAAAATTTTATTTGCACAAAAAAAATGTATTGCACATCACACAGAGAAAGATATTTACATACAAAGAAAGATAAATTGTACACACAAAAATTAATTTACACATAATAAAAGTTAAGTTGTATAAAATCGTTAGGTCCTATTTATTAATTAAATTTTTAATAAGAGATTTGTCCCGGTTTTCCCACTAATCAATGTAGCATTAATTGTGTACATGTAGTGTTATGTTTTTCCCGAGCCAAAGCTCATCTCTTTGAATCATTTCTGAATAGTTGAATAGTTTAGATTTAATTTTTTAATTAATTATTTTTATATAACAAAATTGTTTTTTATAAGTAATAATTAAAAAATTTATTTTTTATTTTAAACTCTGTATTCATTAAAATAATTATTTTAAAAAATCCAAAAAAATTAAATATGAACTACTTAGATTTCACATAACAGAGAGAGAGAAAAAATGAGCACTGGTAGAACAAAAGAAGGTCCTGCGGCCGCAACAACGGAAAACCCGGCAGCTCCACCAACTTCTCAGGCTCCGTCACCGTCGGAAAATGGTTCAGTTCGTTGTAGAAACGATAGTAAATGGCGTAGAGGCCGCATGGTTGTATCCAAACGCAAGCACAGGGGATTCCTGCCTCCTCTGCCACGTCAGCAACCCATGGGACAAACGGATTGCTGATAACACAAGCGAGCTTTTTAGAGCCACCAACAAAGTGGTTCTTCATAAGGGTGCACAGATTGTTGGTCCAACCTTTTCGATCTTCTCCATGTATTGGTCTAGACTTGTCTTCATGCGGTCCTCGTCGTTAAACCCGTCGGAGAAGAATAGCACTTGGATTCCGTTGATGGTTATGGAATCGGGAACGGCGGCGGAGGCTACGGTGGTGGAGGAGTGAAACATGCGGTGGTAGACAACCTCGGTGGTGGCGAGGGTGACGTGGAGGCCTTTGGAAAGGAGGCTTGTGCCTAGTCGGAGCAATGGATTGATGTGACCCTGGGCGGAGAAAGCCACCATGAGCACATGAAGATCTTCGTGATCGTCTTCCTTTGAGGCCGCCATGGATATGGTGTGTGGACTGATTTGAAATTTTAGAGAAATTTTTTTGGGATTTTCTTTTATTTGAAGTGGCCAAAACAGAAAAGGTGAGGAAGGATGGTTTTGTACAATCCTTTTGTGCACAGAAGAATCAGTTTTAATACTCATTTTATTATAATGGGAAGCGAGACTTAATGTCCATTATATGATGAGTATTTTACAGCAAAACTAAATCATTCATATATAGTTTTAATGACTTAGATTTAAAATTTTTTAACTAGTAATTTTAAATACAAAATTATTTTTAAAAAAAACTTACAATTAAAAAATTATATTTATTTTAGATTATATTTTTCAAAAAAAATATTAAATATTAAATCTCGGTCACTCATATTAAATTTGAATAGTTAAAATTTGATGAGCATTATGGTATTTATTACTGCGAAGAGGGTTAAAACTAGTTCTTGTGTGGAGATGCTGAAAATGTTATTAAAAAAATATTATTTCCGGGACATGTATTTTTAATTTAAAAATTATCAAAATACAAATTATGCAAAATATAAATAAAATCTTAATGATATTTTTTAAAATAATAATTAATACTCTCTATAAGAGCTAAGAGCTAATTAAAGGTTTATTTTGATTTTAAATATAACATGTTAATCAAATTTGCTTCTCAAATTTATAATTTTTAAAACTATCATTCTATATGAATATTTGTGGAGTTTAATTATATCAAGGGTTCTATTCAATGCAAATGATTAAATATGATATTTTAAAAAAGTCAATACCCATCTTTTATAGGTAACTAATTTAACTAATGTTTTTCATATACAAAAATTAGTTAGCTTGTTTTTACATTATTAAAGAGGAGAACACAAGTTTAAATTTTGAAAAATATACTTGTTGAAAGGACTATTTTTTAATTACTCCCTACCTGAAAAGGATTAATTTCAAGTTCATGTGACTTGGGGATAATACGTGTTTCACCAAACAAATATATTAAATCTAAACCACATAGATGTAGGTTTTTTCCTTTACCCAAAAAAATGTGTAGTTAAAACCCAAGCACTGTTTACTCAAGGGGAGAGGAACTACTTAACTACGTTCCTACCATTTTCTGCTAAGTAATCGCTCCCACTTAAAAATATGGAAAACAGGAAGCCGCGTTCATTTTCTGGGGGCGAAAACTTAATAATCCGGGCATAAAGCTGGTCCAAGTCACCCATGCAGGTTAACTCAAAGTTTTCGTGAATAAAAATGCAAGATGTGAGTTGATTCGCGAGTTTAATTTGATAAATCTTATTCCTACTCATGTTTCATTTTATAATTGGAAGTATAACGATTCTTAAAATTATATATAAGAAGTGCAATTGTAAAAACCAAATCCTGGTAAAAACCAAATGGTAATTATAAATTATAAATAACAAAAGCTCAATTATAATTATCTTCTAACTTTTTATCGACAAACTTCCGTGAATTAAAATTGAACTGTTTATTTTTTTCCAACTAAATTTCTAAATTTATCATGACTCAATTACGTGCACAAGAGCTTAGAATACATGTAGAATGCAATATAGCAACCACCTTACGTGCTCGTGAGCTATACATATACTACAAAAAACCTAGCCGTGCACGAATTGAGATGGAAATGTCGCAAGGCCCATTAATACCATCAGAAATTGGAAGCAATAAACAGGGCGCAAATATTCCTAGAATTTTTAATTAGAAAAGATCAGTTAGAAAGATTGGAATAAGATTGAAGTTGATGTAAAATTTGGACTGTGATCGAAGAAGATGTTAGAGATGCAAGAGATATGTAGCACCAGAGTGCTACAATAAGAGAGACAAATATATGGGTGGGTTTTTTTTAAAAAATTTTATGAACAGATATAGAAACTGAATGTGCAATTTTATTAATGAATAGAATCTTTCATTATTAAAGAAAACAAAATGACTTGTATACCGTAAATTGTTAATCCAATAAAAGCGTGATAAAAACCTAACCCTTTATATGTTTGGTACATGAGGGATAATTGAGGGGGGAGGAACTTTAATGGGCTTGATTTAAAAGAATAAGAAAAATTAATTAGAAGTTTTTAATACCACTTCTTTCATTTTTTAAATCAAGCTTCAAAATCATTAAAATTTTTTTCCCCTCCCCACCATTTCCTTCGCACCAGAACAAGATTTCTCTAGTACCAACTCCACCTGTGTATTTCATTCATAATAGTATATATAGAAATACTAATTAGATGTTACATACATTATTTAAAGAGGCCAGAATCCAACTTAAGATCTCGACCTAGCCACCTGAAACACGCCACTTATCATGACAAACTAGCAATAAATAGACAGAACACTACTATTGTGGTGCTCTTATTAGACAATACAAGAAGAAGACTCTGACCTTAACACTCATGACAGGCAATTCCAACTTTTTATTTATAAGTAACGCCTAATGACTTTTATTTCAGATAAACTGCAGAAAGAGGAATCTCTTTTGTATGCAATATGCATCCTAATGCCCTGCTCCACCATTGCTAGGACCAGAATTATCAAGCACTACTATTTGAGGTGATGAGAAAACCTTCTTATCATTTGAGCTTAGAGTTGAGCTCTTCACAATCTTGTTTGGTGACTTCAGAAAGAGCCCCACTGACTCTTCCTTAGCATCAGCATGCCCTAAAGGCCTTGCCATTATCCCATGCATGGTGCTCAACCTATAGAAGAGAATGAGAACAAGAAAGAAGGCAAAAGATTGAAGCTTTCCAGCCATAATAACTGCTAGCTAGGAACTACTTATATATAATTAGGTAATGGGATTATATATATTGAGGACTATAGTTGTAAGGGCTTTTCTAACTTTGCATGTGTATGTGAGGAATGAAGACGCAAGATGCACTTCTATTTATATTAGTATGGTTTAGTCAGAGTAAAGATAGTGCAGAACTATTCACCGTGGACAAAAATGACAGTAGGTCATAATCAACATGAAAAATTAGGTCTATATCTTGAATTACTTCAGAAAAAGGGACTATATAGTTTGACACAATGTATGGGTTGAGTTTGATGATCACTATCCATAGCTCGCATGGACTGCAAGTGTTCAACATCAAACGGGAATGGGCTTGAGTGTTGCAATAAATAGTAGGTAAGAAATATTTCAGCAGAAGAGATCTTTTAATGTGATAAGTCGGCATCGTGCTCTTTTTAAGGTCAAAATAAATTGGATTGTGATCTCACTCAACTTTATTTTGTCACGATGAAATTACTTTATCTAGTACTCCTCCGGTCCTTAATATAGGACCCAATTCTTGAGTTAGTTTTGGTCCTAAATATAAGACCCATTTATCATATTTATCAATTTTCTCTAAATTACCCCTATGGATACTCTCTCAACCATAATCAAGTAGAAGAGGGAGATGAGGTATTAAGAAAGATGATTATGGTGTTATAGGAAAAATGTGTCACTTTTCTTATAATTAACTAACTTACCTAACTTCCTTAATCTAATCAAATTAGTTAAATGGGTCTTATATTAAGGACCGGAGGAGTATTATAACTACGGATCAAAATCTAATTTTAATTTCATAATTACTATATATAAATAACCGTAAAACTACAACTATTTTTCGAAATCCTCATCTTTTTAATCCTTCTTTTGCCATAATGTTTTCTTATCAAACACAATTATTGTTGAATGTAGATTAATATTTGCCTATTTTAATAGTTTTGTTATTATAATTATATCATTAAATTCATAAATTACAAAAATATTTTCTTTGACTATTGATCTCTATTCACACCCCTCTTTCACTATATATTGCCAGCTAAGCTATTCTAAGTGGCTAAATCACAAACATATTAATCTTAAGATATATGTTAATTATGAGCTAGATTGATACTCTAAACCTTACTTAACAAAATGTTATTTTATTACTAAATTTGTTTTGTACTGTGATTCAGAAACGCATAGTATCTTGGACATCGTAATACTATGAATCATGTATAGAAAGGAGAGATCTAAAGTGTTATGGTTAACTTTTATATATATATAATGAGTAGTAGCTTTCGATGCCTCATTTAATAATAAAAATATAGCCCAGCTAAAAAGATGAATTACTTAATTAGTTGGCCAATGAATAAAGTAATCAAAGCAGAGAAATGGACGTAAAAGTTAGAAATCAATATGAAAGGAGAAGTTTGGCAAAAATGAAAAAATGGCCGACAATGCAAAGAAAAAGTCTGTGATTTTGGGCGAAACAAGATAGTGTAATTTCCCAAGCATCTGGCATTCTGCAACCCCAGCCATGGAAATGGCACAATCAATTAAAGTCAGTGACACTGAGGTTGATCTCATTCTTCTATGTTCTGTTTAATGACTCAATGTATCTGTTGTTTTTTTCTCTTATGGTTAGGAAAGGATTTGGCGAAAAGCGATTATATATGAGGTCCATGGGGTTGAGGGCTTTGAAGTTAAAGGATCATAAGATTATGTTCCTTGTACGCCAATATTCACATAATTTACTTTTGAGTGCATTATGGTCAAAACGGCAAATTAAAGCATAATTGGAAGTTAAAAGGGCTCGAAGTTTTCCATCTGCAAAAGTTCTCTGTTTGAAGGACGTGTGAACTTGATGACACCGAATAAGCTATATGTAATTGGACTTTTTTACCTGCCTATGGTAGGTTCTCTGATAAAAGTTTAAAATGTATGCACTTTTTTAAAGATATACCCAGTCATAAGTTCTAAAAATTATTTAAGAAATATTTTTCTAGTCCTATTTATAGGGTATTGAGAAATTTTTTTGTGTGGACGTATAATTTTACCCTTTATTTATTATTGTGTTGACTTTGTTTACATGATGTATAATATATATTAAATAGGAATAAAATTAAAAATTTTAAATTTTAAACTAGAATTAATAAAGTTTAAAGTTTTCTTGGTCTGTGTATAACATATTGGAAGTGACTTATAAATAAATCATCAAATTAAAGAGTAGCATTTTTATTTTTTTAACTCATGTAGTGGGTAGTTAAAGAAATCACGTTTCAGGGAAAAAATATAGTCAAATAGTAGGTATTTCTTTCTTGCTTTCTCTGATCAATATCTCCTATTACTAGTATATATGTATCTAGAATCCGTGAAAGATGTTGACTTAACAAGATAGAGAGAGTTGATCTGATCTGATCGATGTAGAATTTTGTGTTGTTGTCTTTGCGATTCTTTCAATGACATTCACTAAAAGTTTCAACAAAGCGGCTCTAAAAGGTGCCATAAACTATTAAACTCCCAAACTTTTACAACTTGAGTTCCGTAGACAGAAACAATGAACACATGTCATTTAGGTAAAATTTGACACATAGCCATGTAGATAATCTAGTGTTATGTACTGTTTGATATGAATGTTCGAAAATACTTATAATACTCCTCCGATTTGTAATATAGGACCTAATTTAAAAGTTAATATTGGTCTTGTATATAAAATCTATATTTCACATATTTATTAATTTTTTTTCAAATTAACTCTATTTATATTCCTTCAACAATAATCAATATTCCCTTACAGAATAATTAAATACAAGAGGGAGGGAGAATTAAGAAAGATAATTAACTAATTTAATTAACATAATTAATTCACTCAAATTAGTTAATTATGTCTTATATTAAAAACTAGATGAGTATATTTTTTGAAAGCTTATGAATTGTTCACATGAAAGAGACGGATGAGTGGAATAAAATTGCTCGCGTTATTGCACTTTTAGCCAGGCTACATGAGCAGCCACAGCGCACGTATGTTGACTAAATGAACTTACTTTAAAGGAAAGGGTCACTCTCTCTCTCTCTCTCTCTCTGTGCTTTTAATTAGTTTATGAGAAAGAGAATGAATCTATTTGCCCAAATTAAGGTCAAGATCATCCATTATATTTTGCCTAGTACTTCATGCGGTATTGTATTTTGTTCTTTTGATCTGCTTTTTTACCAACTCTGTACAACGTCATCGTTCTTGCAATACATAAGATGTCAAGAGAGGCAGGTTGTTCTTTATATACTATAAAAATGGAATAAAAAAGGGTTGTCTGTGTGTGTGTAGATACCTTGAGTTGAAAGAAAAATAAAAGCAATCAAGATCACCTAAAGTTTGAAGTAAGTGTGAGCTCACCATTGATGATGTTGATACTTTCCGACTTTCAAAGCCAATGTTAGCTTGTTTTCAAAGGTTGAATATACAAGATTTATAAGTTAACTTATTACATATATCTTAAATAACTCATAGAAAAACAAAGGAAATGTCTGCTAATGCCTATATATTTCTTAATTCTATTTGTCAGTTTTCTCCTCCCTTCCCACCTTTTTAGCCTGATGATAATCGTCATGATTCCATATTCCTCAATATATATTGTTCTTATTATTATCCATCTCAATTAATAAGTTCAAATTATTTTGTAGTTACGATCCCTAATTACTCAACATTTTCAATCTTTAATTTCTGGCCATGTTGCCTAAGTATAGATTCACAGGATTGGAGATCCATTTGGTGATCATCACATGAAATTATGTCTAAGACTTAAATCTTATTTCAGCACTCTTAGTTTCTTGAATCCACTTATTTCTTTGCAATTCTAGCAAGTGGTATGAGAGTTTGGAATCCTAAGTTGAGACAGCTTAAGAGGATCTCCCCTTTTTTCATGATGCTTTTTTGGGGGGGCTCAATAGGCAGTATCTATAAGCCTAGTTATGATAGAGATTCTGTAAAGACACGAGATTCTCAAATTTGAAAGCCCACATGCTCTTCTCAAATCTAACAAATAATATCAGAGCCAGATTACTAATTGAGGTTAAAAATTAGTTTCATGTTGGGGAATCACCTCTAGTTTTGTTATATAGAATTGAAAGGGAAGGCTAACCAAACAAAAAATAGGCGGGAATGCTTGAATAAAGATGCTTCCCATCCTTGATCAACAGTAATATAACTCCCTGATACCACATGACCAGTGTTTCTGCATTTGCTTTTTTTCTTTTTTACCTTCAGCATTTACTTTTATTAATACCATACATATTCTTTTATTGTTAATAAACATATCACACACACATTAATTATTTTCTACCTTCCACATCGCCTCTTCCATAATTTTTTTTAAAAATTGCAGCAAATCCATTTTTGGTTCTAATTTCCGTTTGCAAATATAACCTTTGGCCTAGTGATGATATGCATTTAACCCAGCATTTGTCTGTTCACAGACTATATGTACGGTCTCGAACAATTTGATGAATATCAGTCCTCATGCTATTACAAATTAAAAAATGTCACCTGCACCATAGACACATGGGCGGACCTTTTTTTGGAACAAATATAGAAATTGAATGTATATTACTGAATCAAATTGTTCATTACGAAAGGGGAAAAAAATATTCGTACATGTTTGATTCTTAATCCAATAAAAGCATCATAAAATTATAAAAGAAGACTTCAATAATTAAGGTACCCAATACGTGTATTTCATTCATAACAGCGCGCACACACACATATATATAATATGAGATGTTACACGAGGGCCAGGAGACAACATATATAACCTCGATCGACCCGATGATCTGAAACAGCACTACTGATCGATCAATACACTTATGCAATGATTAGAAAAAAAAGACAGAAAAACTATTTTGATGCTTTTATCAATACATTGCAACATTAGATTTTGAACTTAACACTCCTAAAAACTATATATCCAAACTTGTGTTTTTATTTAAATAACGCCTAGCGGCTTTTATTTCAGATAAACTGCAGAAAGAGAAATATCTTTCTTCTGCAACTGATTATATATGGCTAGGTGGTGCGTGATGGCCTGCTCCCCCATTGCTAGGACCAGAATTATCAAGCACTATTTGAGGCAAGAAAACTTTCTTATTATTATTTGAGCCTAGAGTTGAGCTCTTCAAAACTTTGTGTGGTGGCTCTAGCAAGAGATCCACTGATTCTTCGGCATGACCAAAACCATTAGAAAGTGGTCGAGCCACTATGCCATGCATGGTGCTCAGCCAGGTGCATAAGAGAATGAGAAGGAACAAGGCAAAAGATTGGGGCCTTCCTACAGCCATGACTGTATATATATGATTTAATGGGACTGATGAGGTCTAAATTAAAGATGAAAAGGTGTTTTTCTAATATAATTGCAGGAGTACGTGAGAAAGGAAGACGCAAGAAGCGCTTCTATTTATAGTGTGGTTTAGATGGGAGCTGTGCGATTGTGCTGAACTGTTCATTTTCCACATAAGTGACAGTTGGCCACAATCAACATCAAAAATTAGGTTTTATAGTGGAGAATTTGCTCTCTATCTAGACTCTCTATGTGTGTTTGGGTCGTTGAAGTTTTGATGATTCTGAAACTGGGACTGCATTTATAATTATTGGAGTGGCATAGGGTAATGTAACTTACTATCTTCGACAAAAGAGTTGTTTAACTGATTTATATTGATTAGTGAAGCTAAATACATTATTTAATTAATTATAATATACTACCTCTGGTTCTAATTATAAGACCTTGTTTGTAAACTACAAACGAAATCTTATAATTAGGACCGAAGGTAGTATGTGACATAATTTACCCATTGTAACATTAGATTATCGCTAATGATCTTGTAATCTAATAATATAAATGCTCCTCTGTTAGTGGGAGATCGTGAATTTCTTGTTGCAGTTTAATATTTCGATTGAAATAGTAATATATATGTTAATGTTTTTGTAGTGTCTTCAATTTTGAAATAAATACAACCAACAGTATCATAATGTTCACTAAAACTTAAACCTTGTCAAGATTAATAAATGATTTTTTCAATCCATTCTTATCAAACACATAAATTCTTACATAGAAGAATAAAAAATTATTATAAAACAGATTTTGTGATAAACTAAAAATTAAAAAAAGTAATCGTTAGTATACCATATATAGATGACATACAGAAATAAATAATATAGAAATAAAATTAAAACTTATTACATTGATTTATCAATTTAATTTGTTCCAAGGCCTTGAGCTGCTAAGCACCGATACTATATACGGGTCCTATTTATAAGACATTATTTGTAGACTATCTACAACTTATATTTGAGCCCATTGGCTACAATTTCCTTTGGTGTTGAACTTTTGTATGGTGTTACAAATGAAGTTTTATAAATAGAACCAAAGATACCACCATGCATATAAAAGTTCAACATCAAAGGAACTGTAGCCAATGGGCTTGAATATATGTTGCAGATTTGCAGCAAATAGCTAGTCGGCAAGAAATCTTAATATTAGGGCTTAGAAGTCAGCATCGTGATCTTTCTGAGTCAAAAAATTAAATTATGATCTATCTCGACCTTAAATGGTCACAATGATATTGCTTTATCAAGTATTATAACTATTCATCGAAATGTAATTTTACCTTTATAGGCGTGCTATACATACAAGGAATGGTGATATATATTACTTCTTCAATTCTTAATATAGGACATAATTTAAGCGTTAATATTAATCCTCTATATAAACTGATTTTACATATTTATCAATTTTTTCAAATTAACTTCATTGATATTTTTTCAACAATAATCAATTAGGAAAAAAAAGGAGAGAATTAAGAAAGATGATTAGGATATTTTTTAAAAAAATATATCACATTAACTAATTTAACTGACATTTTTAATTTATTCAAATTAATTAATTAAGTCTTATATTAAGGACCAAAAGAGTATTTTTTTTTCAAATATCATATTTTAATCAAACAAATTGTATATATACATGAGTATCAGTCTGTTTTGATAGATTTATGTAATTATATTAATAAATTCACAAATTACTTAAACAAATTAATCATTAAATCAGTTAAGATTCTAAATATTATTCATAAAATATTATTTTATAACTAAAATTATGGCCTTATAATTAAAAAAACATAGGATTACATATTCATGTCATGCTCAATATATTATAAGTCACACACACACACACACACACACACAAAAGAGATATAGCGCAGCAAAGATGTTGAATTTAATTAGTTTGTCAAAGCACAGAAGTGGACGTTAAAGCTAGAAATCAATATGAAAAGCAAGAAGTTATATATGGCCGACAGTGCAAAGGAAAAGTCTATGAATTAATTTGGTCAAAACAAGATACTGGGCTAATTTCCCAAGCATCTGTTACTCTGCAACCCGAGTCATTGAAAATTTATAAAACAATTTAATCCATAAATCCTATAATTTCATCTCATTTTAAAATTTTAACCGGGTTTTTATAATTTTTTCATTCTTTTTATTGTCTTTATAATTTTTTATCAAGTTTTTATATTTTCGCCTAATTTTTGGTTAGCTTTGTAGTTTTATATGACTGATGAAAGGAAAAAGAAAATATAAAAATCTAATTAAAAATATAGGCACAACAAGTCTTCATTCAGTGCTAATTACAGTGATGAACACCATGTGCTTTTCATTATAATGTAATCTAAATCATCCAAAATTTGATATGAATAGTTTAGATTTAAAATTTTTAATATAAACTTTTTCAATAATAAATTAATTTCTTAAAGAAATGTTAATTATAAGATTATATTTATTTTAAATTTTGTATCCATTTAAACAAAATATTAATTAAACTATATAAAAAAAATTTAAATTCAATTTGAACTGTCCAAAATTAATCTGGCTTAATGCTCGTCATTGTAATGAGCATGAAATGTTTTCCAGGATTTGTATATCAATTTTCTTAGTGGAAAATTTGTAATTTAAAGTAGACCAAACTATATAATGGAGCGGCTTTAAAGTCAGTGACAATGAGATTAGAATTGTAGTTCATGCATGCAAGTAATCACGAGTGATCAAATTGGATATGTGCAAAGTACAAACCTCACTGTTCCCTACGTTTTTTTATAAGATCTTTTGAACCTAGTTACACATGGATTAACGAATGTGGATCAAATTACTCTTATTCTTTTTTTTTAAAAAATACTGAAACATAATTAAAAAGTATCCTTAATTATATGACTTAATTCTTTCTATAAATATATATACCAGTCATCAACTTAAACAGAAATCTGCCCATCTGAAATAAACTTTAATTTCCCTCTAAATTACGTTCGAGTTTCAACTTTTGTTTCTTTATTTTTATTTTCTGGAGCCCTTTATGTGTGGTTATCAAAAGGATTTGGCGCGGTGCAATTAAGGTCGAAGTGGTGTAAGACTCCGAAGTTACAAGATCGTATGATTATGTTCCTTGCACGCCATTCACATAATGTACCTTCGTTGAGTGCGCTAATAAGAAGCCACACCCCATTTGTAGTCAAAAAGTTAAAAGAGCTCAAAATTTTCCACTTCCAAAAGATCTCTATTGAACTGGTAGAGATGCATCATACAATGGTACATTGAACTCAGCGATCTGTGGGCAAAAAAGTAAAAATAAATTTAAAAAACTCAACATGTGGGCCCTTATTTATCACAATATTTTTTTTAAAAAAATACATAGTGCCTTAAAATTAAAAAAAAAAAGCGACGATTTTTTTCGCTGTAATAGTTACTATAATAAAACGACAGAAATGAAAAGGGAACGAGAGAAATGTTTCAAAGGGTATCAAAGTAAAAACTTCAAGTACTCCCTCCTCTGTCTCTTTTTATAAGCAACATTGGAGCTCATCACGTAGGTCAAAATATTAATTAAAATTAGTTAAAGATAATAAATATGTAAAAATTATAAGTTTTTCCCCTCTAAAATGCCCTTATTTATGAGAGGGGGAGAGTATAAAAAGAGAATAAAAAATTATTATAATAAAGAGAATTATGAAAGAAAGAAAATGTGTGATGAAGAGATGATGATTTGAAAAATGAGATAAATGAATACGTTGAGTATTAAAATAAGTAATTAATGAGAGCTAAATAGAGAATTTGTTATAAAAATTTAAGACAACCTATAAATATTGCTTATATTTAAAAACAAGAAGGAGATGGTAGTTGTTGCTTTAAAAAGGGACGGAAGGAGTAATTCATCAGAGGCATATCCTTAATTGATAAGAAAAAATGTAATTAATTACCTATTCTTTAGGGTACTCATCTTAATAATTGGTCGGAGTCTTGATTCAAATAACACTTGATTAATCTTGACATCAATATCGATGCCAACCTCACCACATTTTTATATCCCTTTTCAATTCTTTAGGTCTTGTGCTTTTCCGCAACCAAGATGTAAAAATATACTCTAAAATAATCAATGAAGACCAAACGGATACACATATGTTAACATGTTAGCTCTTTTCCTGGTGAGGGAAGAAAGCATACGATAATTTTTTGCCGACCAAAAGTATACAAGAACTTGAGATCTACAATACACACACACGCACGCACGCACACAATATATCCAGCCCTCAATATAAAAGCTAACTAGTCAGAGATTAAATTTGATTCTGAATATAAGAATTTAATCCATTTTGTACCATCTTATTTATCCAAACTAACCCTATTAGTTACATATGTTAAGTGAATTTGCATAAAAAGATAGTTTCAATCCAAATAATTTGAGAGGGTATTTCAAGAAAATTAACACATATTTTTTTATAAATAACTAATTTAACCACTCTTTTTAATCTACTCAAATTAGTTAAATAAATTTTATATTAAGAACCAGAGATATATAATTAATTAAATCCTTGGCTAAGATTAGCGTGGGATAGTTTGGCGTTATCAGAAGTCCGTGACGTAGAAATCTGAGCCCCGAAACTGTGTGAATACGGAATTATGATTTTACATGGAATTAATCGTAGCAAATACAATATTTATTTTTCTTAAAAAGAAAGGGTTTACGTTTTGCATGATCATAATAAGGAAAGGCTTTACATTTTGCACGCGGGCCAACGAAAAGTGGCCGGGCGATGTCAACTTTACGTTTCTATAGATAGTCAAATAAGTGTTTCTTTCTTGCTTCTCTGATCAATCTGTTATATCTCTAGTGTGACATGAACTAATCCATATGTACATGTATTTTGTGTGTGTGTGTGTGTGGTGGAGCCTGTCAAGGGCAAAAAAAAAAAAAAACAAAGAAGAAGAAGAAAGGTGGCGTACAAAGGGTTGCATGCGTCAACAGTTATATTCTAAAACAACATAATTATGTCACTGAGAATTTTGAGCTAAAGCTATCTTACACGACTCTTTCAAGAGATCATGGTATCACTAAAATTACTAGAAAGTTGCTTCCTATGTTCAACAAAATCCTCTAATTATTTCCACACGAAAAAAAGTGGCTCTAATTGTTAATTGGATCTGTGCTCATTACAGACATGTGCACCATTTGTTTAACAAAATGGCTCCAAATCTGGTCAAAATAGAATAGCAAACTTCCGAACTGCAATTACCATTGACTGAAAATGTTAAGACATTAAAATAACTTGAAGGAAAGGAAGGGGAGAGATTTTAATGAAAAAAAAAAAGGGAGGAGAAGGAAGGGTAGAGACTTTAATAGAAGGGAGGGGAGGAGTGAATTTTAAGTAATGTTATCTTGTTTAGTTTAGGAAGGGAAGGAAGGATAAAGTTTTTATATCGACAACTTTCCTTTTATTTTATTTAAGTTGTTTTTATAAACTTTATAAAGTATTTAATAAATTTAATAAATATAATTTATAAATCACATTTAATACACAAAATTTAATTTTATAGTTATTAATATTGAACAAATATAATTATAATATATAATTTTTTGACACAATCATAATATATAATTAACGGTTAATATATACACACAATAATATATATAATCATACTTATATATATATATCCAAAATCAAATCAAATCAAATTTTCAATTGAAGTGATCCATTACCAATTGATCTCGGCAAAGTAACACAGTCCGTAATATAATGAGCATCAAAAGATTATTGATAGTGTAAGGAGAGGGGAAAAAAACTGACTTAGAATTTGATGGAAAATCATTGATACTATAATATTCTAATATATCATACTACATTGATAAGACGAAGGAAGATTTATCAAGAAAGGAAAACAATTAAGAGAGTGTTTAAATGGAAACTAAGTTATTATTTTAAAAGTAATTTTATAATATACAAAATAAATATGTAAGAAGAATTTTCTTTCGACTTATATGAAAGCATTTTTTAGAAACCAAACACCTAACAAAGTGGGCCTTGTGCTTGATGGTAGCATTATTTCTCACACAGCACCGAGGGAGGGAAGAAGCAAAAGGTTTGGCGGTTGAGAGGTCCCACGGCAGAGATGAAGATGAGGATGAGGCCGGAAGAATGATTCTGTTCAAGCCGTTGGTCATATCACCCTCGAACAAAATGACGCATGCACTATCTTTATCTTATACTTCCTCAACCTCAAGATCTAATTTTTTTAAATGGGTATATCTTTTTTTATAAGATTATTTTTGAGTTTGTTTGAATATTTAATATATTATTACCTATTTTACCCTTAATTTAATACATTTAGTACATTCACTTTCTTTATTTATCTCACTATTACTCTATTACATTTACCCATTTATATATAGGGGTATATTTGAAAAAAAAATTATATTTGCTACATATTAACTGCTTTTAACTAATTTTAACTATTTTTTTAAAACCGTGCAATTTAGTTAAAAAGATCTTATAATAAGAGACGGAGGGAGTACTTGTTAGGCAACTTTTCCGAAAATATCCTTAACACCTAATTAAGCCAATAATCATGGTTTAATCCATAAAATATGTTTGAGATTTCCTAAATATCATAATAATATTCGTATATTATATAACATTAATGGTTAAAGTTTAAACAGGATGTCGACAATCAGATTATATATCTAAATGTATACAGTTTTTGCTTAGATATGAAAAATATATAATAAACATAAGTGAAAGCAAAAGAAAATCATGTCAACGATTTGGACCCAAAAAAGACCACTAATTTCTCATTTCAAATATCAGGTCAAAAAAATGGTGGCCCATGACTGATTCTTTTCTTCAGCCCAAAAATCCAATGCAAATGAAGCGATTTTTCAATTTTTTAAAATAATGAATTCAAAGTCGCATCGCTGCCAGCCTGCAACGGCACTATTCTGCAACGGTTACTTTGGGGCTTTTGCTTACTTTGGTTCCTCCGATCGTTTGTTCTTCAGTGGTCGAACATCATTTTGCGTCAGTCTTAAGCTACTCCAATAACAAGGGATTGGACTGCGCTCGATTCCAGACGATCTCATTCGATCTATAGGCGATTTCTCAATTCTCGGTACGCAATTTTTCTCGTTTTTAGCTTTTCTAATATTTTTCTTTGATTTTCCCCCTTGTCTTTCGGTATGTTCCAGCCGAACCCAGCGGTTGTAATTTTTATTTGCTTAATTAGATCCTGATGGGCAATGGTGTTGGATGCTTGTATTCGAATTTGTCCTCAATGATCTGCTTTGTGTTTCTAACGTGTTATTAAGTTGAAGATCGGAGACTCTCCGTGTTGCGTATCATAAATTTAATCCGTGGATATGTTTTCTATTTCGAAAGATTTTTCCATTGTCTTTACCTATCAATGCTGTTCTCTTCCTGAATTTTCTCCCCTTGTTCGCATCAGTATTAGGTTCCTTCCTGAGTTTTCGCCTTCAATCGCTACTGTCTTAGTGACTCCTCCTATAGGCACGAAGTTCTCGAGTGCTAATATGATATAGCTCCTGCCTGATCGTGGATTTTGGAGGCGATCTTATGTGCATAGCTTTGGAGGCGAGGTTTTCTTTATTCATGAATTACTTTTTACGCTATAGAGCCAATAGGATCAGGATCGTAATTGAGTTATAATATATATTAATTAATAAATCATATGTTTTATTTGATAATATGACTATGATTCTCCTTGATGCCGGAAAACTACTTTCTTGATAAGTCCTAGGCTTGCTATTAGGATAGACAGTCTTTTCTTCTTCTCTTTCGGTACGAAAGTTCAGTGAGCCTACAAGTGACGGCTTTGAGCTCAGTCCCTTCCTTCTCAGTGAATGTCCAACTCAAAGTCAGACTCCCTTCTCTGTTTCACTTCCTACCCCTCCTTTACTATAGTAGGCTATAAGAAAATAAATTCGGCGTAGTAATCACTTCCTCTCCTTATTGGTCCTGTCACTTCCTATCTCTACTTGTATAAAAGAAGAGCAGAGCCAGACAAGATGAGTCTAATGTCTTTTATTATGCTATTTCAAATAAAATGTCTAATTGTTGTGCTTAGGACTGATTTAATTGGAATTGGAGAAAATAATCCACAGATAAAATGAAAGAGAAATTTTTATGCACACATTTAGCACTGATTGCGACAGTGGCAGTGCTTTGTTGGCCTATGAAGTTGGAATTGTTTGCTTTCTTCTTTTTTTGTACTTTTGGTTATCAAGGTGATGAATGAAGCCAATACATAGGATGTATATATGCCATTATATTATTATTGGTTTTGGTGATGGTCTTATCTAACTCTTTCGATAGAGGAGTATTTAAAGGATTTTAATTTAAATGAATATCAACATGATTGATCATGTGTAGTTTATAAGCTAGGGTTCCGAGCAATATGCTACAGAAAAATGAATGCCCAGATCCTTTAAAAAAAAAAAATTTATACTAGAATACTATAAAATGCGAATCGGTTTTGTTGAAACCAATAGTCAATAAGCTCAAAAAATTATGTTATCAATGGAAATTAATATTAAATAGGAAGTTAGGAACCGAAAATTACATAAAAATTATTTGTAATTAATTAAAATTATGACATATTGATAGATAATGATTTAGAAGTTTGGAACCAAATGCAAAACGAAAGGAAGGAGTAGGGTTTAGAGGAGCAATTTTGAGGTCTCTCTAAGGTCCTCCTGGGGCTTGACTTCCACCATTTCTTTGCTTCTCAGCACTTGAAGTATGATGCTTTTCACCCCTTCATTTCTTCTCCTATGGAAAATTTTTGGCGAGGATCAAGAGATGAGAACGTTTATCATATGTTGGGAGGCCATGGGTCTTAGTATTTGGTGTTTCATGTTTGTAACATGGAACTATTGGAGTTTTAGTCCAACTAAGTGTAGGCGGTCATGGATTCGAATTTTTCAGTAGAACTGGTGACCTTTGAGTGTTTGAAGTGTTTGGCTTTGAGTTTTTTCTTTTTAATACCATGGATGAAGCCGTTGGAATCCTTTATGATTATATTAGAAACTTGGTAAGGTTGATATGGCATGTGAAATTCGCTATTTTAGCGGGCTTGGAGCTTTTAGAATTTACTCTTTCATCAAGCCACAACCTCAATCTTTGGCTCTTACTTTGGTAAGTTGATTTCCTATGGTTCTTTATATGTGAGTGGTATGTTTAGAACCTAACTTCTACAATATTTTCTCTCCTCTCCCTATCTTACTGATTGCTGAAAGTCCTAGTGTTCAAGAGAGAGTTTTCAACTTTTTTTTTTTGTTTGCCTTTCTTTGCTTTATAGTTTATACATGAATGGTATGTTTAGAAGCTAGTTATACATAATATTTTATCCCCTCTCCCGTACTTAATGGTTGTTGAAAGTCCTACTGCACACAAGAGAGAGTCTTGGCCTTTTCTCCATTTGCCTTGTCTCCCATTAGGCTTATAAGAATAAGCATTCCCTCTCATAGGATAAGAGAAGTATGAGACAAATTGTCCAGAGTTCGACCTCAAACCCCTATGCTAATTATAACTGATCCTAAGCTTAGGACATGATTGCTAGGAAAACTAGACATGACCAAGAAGAGAGAAATTTTAGGGATACAAGCAGACATGATAACCTGGTAAATGAAAGCTAGACATTAAGAACAGAAAAACTTCAGGAAAAAAGACAAATAAATACCCTCAAATTATTCAAAACCCAGTCCTTTAGACTAAAAAGAGATTTTGGAATTTGGTCACGTAAGCGAGTAATAATAACAATTGACTAGCAAAATGGTCACACCCATCTACGCAAGTGAATAATAACGATTGATTAGCAAAATGATCACACCCAATTAATCATCGCTGCACGCGCATTTCGAACACTTCACATCCCATCTCTTTCTCTTTACTTCCATTCTTCCAGATTCTTGGAGCTCTGGAACATGGCTGGGGCTGATTCCTCGAAGGAAGAGGGAAACGAGTCCAGGAGTGAAGAAGGATGAAGTTGGGCAAAGGACTGGGAAAAAGCAGAAAGGCTTTTTTGTCTTTTAACCAATATATCATAATTTGTATTTGGGACCAGGTCTCTAACAGGCATTATATAAATTCAAGAACCCAAGTCGTAATTTCTATATTTGAGGGTCTTTATTTATGATTTTTCCTTTTTTTAATCTTTACAGTCATTTTAGATTTTACAGTATATTTTGTGCATCTTATTTGTGTTTTTACAGTGTTTCTCAATTAAGCTTTCTACGTAGTAATTTTGTTAGTATTTTTTTCCACTAATTAAATTGGACTATTTAGATTTATCTTTAGAAGCCCAACAGAATAAAACATCATATCATAAAAAAAGACCCAAATTACATAGGCCTAAGTTTCTAATGGTTCAAAAATAAATTGTTTATTGTCAGTCTGCAGAGTGTGAGATTTACAAGATTGTCATTTGGGATTAGATGAAAATCATGAAGTTCTTCTACGACACTAGATGAAATCCGTCCCATGAACACAAGTATAGGGTGCGAAATATTTACAAGATGGTAAAAAATAGATAGAATCAAGTGTCAGTCTTATTTTTATTTATTATTAAGGTTCAATAATAAGTTCTTCTAGAATTTTAGCTGATAGATAGAACATATTTTGTATGTAGAGTCATTTGAAATTAGAATGAAAGACCTAAAAACAAGTTCTTTTACGGTTTTAACTAATAATATTTTTGTGTTTTCAAGTATTAACTGAAAATTTTTGGAGTCATTTAGAGATAAAAATTGGGCTTATTTTACAACTTGGCTTATTTTCATGAATACCTTGAGTTCTTGATAGAATACATTGTATTCTTACCTATTTAGCAAATAATAGGGCCAAGATCCTCAAAGTATGCGCACATATTACATAATAGTGTAGAACCCTTATGTTTTAAAATAATTTTGTGAAGAAAAAATAAAAAATTGTTTGGATGATTTTTCCGGAAAAAATTATATTTGAAAAAACATATTAACTTATTTAAAATATTGTTTTGAGAAGGTGAGAGACAAAGTGGCGAGTGTAGTTACAAGGAGGTGTTTGGATAAAACCAAACCATGGTTTGGAGAATAGCTTCTGAAGAATAGATTATGGGGAGTATAGATTTTGTGAAAAAGTGATTCTGAGAAGTGAAAGTGTTTGGATAGTTGTTATCAGAAGCACTTTTTATATATACAAATACTAAAAAAGACATAAGTTAATATGATAATTACATAAAAAATAGATTTTATGATATATTTTAGTTTGAAGGAATAAAATTATTAATAATATATTTTTTATCAACATAATTAATAATACATAAGATAATATAATTAATAAATAATTAATATGTGTGTATATATTTATAAGATATAAGATTAAATATGTTTATAAAAAAATAATTGAGGGGTGTTAAAGTCATATTGTTGTTGAGATCTACTCTCAGGCTCTCCCTCGTACTGCGTCTGAAACAATGAGAAAGAAATGAATAATTGGGAAGGGTATATTCGTCTAGGCTAAAAAAAAAAAAAACAAGGCACATATCCCATAAACTCTCACACTCTCCTTTTTTCCCTTAAAAATAGAAAATTTTTACTTTTGCCAAAACCATAGTTTTGGTTTTTTTTATATTATTTGGGTGATAACCCAAACTATGGTTTGGGCATCCCAACACCTCCTAAGAGAAGGTGAGAAGTTAAATGCAAGAGACAGAGCAAAGAGCACAATCGCAAGAGACAAAGTAGAGAGCACAATCCCAAGTGAAATCATTAGAAAAAGTAACTGAAAAAAAATTGAAAACATTTTTTTAAAAAATATTTTGGGTTTTTTTTAAATATAGTTTCAATTTTTTTATTTTACAAAACACTTAATGAAAAATTAGGAAAAATCACAAATGAAGACTTTGGAATATACAAAATTGTTATTTTGGTCCCTGAATTCATATAATTTTTCTCGGAGACCGATCTCAAATAGAAATTATGAATGATTGGAAAAAGACTAAAATACTCTTTTGCTCTTCATATCTCTTTCTCATTTTGTCCCTTCTCTCTGTCCCCGTCTGTCTTGTCTTTGAACCACTTCCACAGCATCACTCCCTTTGACCATCGTAGCCACCATCTCTTTCCAGGCATGAGCTCCGTCTCAGTCAATCAAAATTTCCAATCATAAAGAATAAATACATCTTACTTATTTGTTAAAAAAAAAAAAGTTTCATGGTCGGTTTCTATCCTCTCTCTGACGGCACTCCACAGTCGAACCAAGTTGCAGGAAGCATTACTTGCAGATTTGCCTTCATTGGTTTGGAGTGCATATCAGGTTTTTCTTGTGCCTTCTTGGAGAATTCCAATTCCTTTTGAGAATCAGTAGTTAATAAGCCAGTCCATACATGTGTATGGCTTTGGGGGGAAGGATATTAATGGTTTGGATTGGAAATCTATTTAGAAGACGTTCAAGGACGAGTTTGATGATACCGGCCTCTGTTAAATGACCAGTCCATGTGTTTAAGACTTACGAGATTGAATATTCTAATGGCCTAATTTGTTTGTTTCCTATTTCAAGGTCGCTAATACACCTCCAGGTTCTTGTTTGATAACCACACACTGATAGTGAGCGAGTGTTAGAAATTTCAAGGATGTTTAGTAAGGCGAAAAAAAAAACTTCTGAATAAGCAATTCATAGGAATTTAAGATTATATGTTAAATTGACAATTTTCACAATTCCTCGGTGAATGAAATGTTAATAAGATGAATGACAACTTCTGATAAGCAATTCATAGGAATTTAAGAATATGTGTTAAAATGATAATTTGCACAATTCCTT
>NW_021637685.1:0-39060 GCF_004799145.2 Neltuma alba | reverse complement strand
AACTGACATTTTTAATTTATTCAAATAATTAATTAAGTCTTATATTAAGGACCAAAAGAGTATTTTTTTTTCAAATATATCTATTTAATCAAACAAATTGTATATATACATGAGTATCAGTCTGTTTTGATAGATTTATTAATTATATTAATAAATTCACAAATTACTTAAACAAATAATCATTAAATCAGTTAAGATTCTAAATATTATTCATAAAATATTATTTTAACCACTAAAATTATGCCTTATAATTAAAAAACATAGGATTACATATTCATGTCATGCTCAATATATTATAAGTCACACACACACACACACACACACACACAAAAGAGATATAGCGCAGCAAAGATGTTGAATTTAATTAGTTTGTCAAAGCACAGAAGTGGACGTTAAAGCTAGAAATCAATATGAAAAGCAAGAAGTTATATATGGCCGACAGTGCAAAGGAAAAGTCTATGAATTAATTTGGTCAAAACAAGATACTGGGCTAATTTCCCAAGCATCTGTTACTCTGCAACCCGAGTCATTGAAAATTTATAAAACAATTTAATCCATAAATCCTATAATTTCATCTCATTTTAAATTTTAACCGGGTTTTTATAATTTTTTCATTCTTTTTATTGTCTTTATAATTTTTTATCAAGTTTTTATATTTTCGCCTAATTTTGGTTAGCTTGTAGTTTTATATGACTGATGAAAGGAAAAGAAAATATAAAATCTAATTAAAAATATAGGCACAAACAGTCTTCATTCAGTGCTAATTACAGTGATGAACACCATGTGCTTTTCATTATAATGTAATCTAAATCATCCAAAATTGATATGAATAGTTTAGATTTAAAATTTTTAATATAAACTTTTTCAATAATAATAATTTCTTAAAGAAATGTTAATTATAAGATTATATTTATTTTAATTTTGTATCCATTTAAACAAAATATTAATTAAACTATATAAAAAAATTTAAATTCAATTTGAACTGTCCAAAATTAATCTGGCTTAATGCTCGTCATTGTAATGAGCATGAAATGTTTTCCAGGATTTGTATATCAATTTTCTTAGTGGAAAATTTGTAATTTAAAGTAGACCAAACTATATAATGGAGCGGCTTTAAAGTCAGTGACAATGAGATTAGAATTGTAGTTCATGCATGCAAGTAATCACGAGTGATCAAATTGGATATGTGCAAAGTACAAACCTCACTGTTCCCTACGTTTTTTTATAAGATCTTTTGAACCTAGTTACACATGGATTAACGAATGTGGATCAAATTACTCTTATTCTTTTTTTTTAAAAATACTGAAACATAATTAAAAATATCCTTAATTATATGACTTAATTCTTTCTATAAATATATATACCAGTCATCAACTTAAACAGAAATCTGCCCATCTGAAATAAACTTTAATTTCCCTCTAAATTACGTTCGAGTTTCAACTTTTGTTTCTTTATTTTTATTTTCTGGAGCCCTTTATGTGTGGTTATCAAAAGGATTTGGCGCGGTGCAATTAAGGTCGAAGTGGTGTAAGACTCCGAAGTTACAAGATCGTATGATTATGTTCCTTGCACGCCATTCACATAATGTACCTTCGTTGAGTGCGCTAATAAGAAGCCACACCCCATTTGTAGTCAAAAAGTTAAAAGAGCTCAAAATTTTCCACTTCCAAAAGATCTCTATTGAACTGGTAGAGATGCATCATACAATGGTACATTGAACTCAGCGATCTGTGGGCAAAAAAGTAAAAATAAATTTAAAAAACTCAACATGTGGGCCCTTATTTATCACAATATTTTTTTTTAAAAAAATACATAGTGCCTTAAAATTAAAAAAAAAAAGCGACGATTTTTTTCGCTGTAATAGTTACTATAATAAAACGACAGAAATGAAAAGGGAACGAGAGAAATGTTTCAAAGGGTATCAAAGTAAAAACTTCAAGTACTCCCTCCTCTGTCTCTTTTTATAAGCAACATTGGAGCTCATCACGTAGGTCAAAATATTAATTAAAATTAGTTAAAGATAATAAATATGTAAAAATTATAAGTTTTTCCCCTCTAAAATGCCCTTATTTATGAGAGGGGGAGAGTATAAAAAGAGAATAAGAAAATTATTATAATAAAGAGAATTATGAAAGAAAGAAAATGTGTGATGAAGAGATGATGATTTGAAAATGAGATAAATGAATACGTTGAGTATTAAAATAAGTAATTAATGAGAGCTAAATAGAGAATTTGTTATAAAAATTTAAGACAACCTATAAATATTGCTTATATTTAAAACAAGAAGGAGATGGTAGTTGTTGCTTTAAAAAGGGACGGAAGGAGTAATTCATCAGAGGCATATCCTTAATTGATAAGAAAAAATGTAATTAATTACCTATTCTTTAGGGTACTCATCTTAATAATTGGTCGGAGTCTTGATTCAAATAACACTTGATTAATCTTGACATCAATATCGATGCCAACCTCACCACATTTTTATATCCCTTTTCAATTCTTTAGGTCTTGTGCTTTTCCGCAACCAAGATGTAAAAATATACTCTAAAATAATCAATGAAGACCAAACGGATACACATATGTTAACATGTTAGCTCTTTTCCTGGTGAGGGAAGAAAGCATACGATAATTTTTTGCCGACCAAAAGTATACAAGAACTTGAGATCTACAATACACACACACGCACGCACGCACACAATATATCCAGCCCTCAATATAAAAGCTAACTAGTCAGAGATTAAATTTGATTCTGAATATAAGAATTTAATCCATTTTGTACCATCTTATTTATCCAAACTAACCCTATTAGTTACATATGTTAAGTGAATTTGCATAAAAAGATAGTTTCAATCCAAATAATTTGAGAGGGTATTTCAAGAAAATTAACACATATTTTTTTATAAATAACTAATTTAACCACTCTTTTTAATCTACTCAAATTAGTTAAATAAATTTTATATTAAGAACCAGAGATATATAATTAATTAAATCCTTGGCTAAGATTAGCGTGGGATAGTTTGGCGTTATCAGAAGTCCGTGACGTAGAAATCTGAGCCCCGAAACTGTGTGAATACGGAATTATGATTTTACATGGAATTAATCGTAGCAAATACAATATTTATTTTTCTTAAAAAGAAAGGGTTTACGTTTTGCATGATCATAATAAGGAAAGGCTTTACATTTTGCACGCGGGCCAACGAAAAGTGGCCGGGCGATGTCAACTTTACGTTTCTATAGATAGTCAATAAGTGTTTCTTTCTTGCTTCTCTGATCAATCTGTTATATCTCTAGTGTGACATGAACTAATCCATATGTACATGTATTTTGTGTGTGTGTGTGTGTGGTGGAGCCTGTCAAGGGCAAAAAAAAAAAAAACAAAGAAGAAGAAGAAAAGGTGGCGTACAAAGGGTTGCATGCGTCAACAGTTATATTCTAAAACAACATAATTATGTCACTGAGAATTTTGAGCTAAAGCTATCTTACACGACTCTTTCAAGAGATCATGGTATCACTAAAAATTACTAGAAAGTTGCTTCCTATGTTCAACAAAATCCTCTAATTATTTCCACACGAAAAAAAGTGGCTCTAATTGTTAATTGGATCTGTGCTCATTACAGACATGTGCACCATTTGTTTAACAAAATGGCTCCAAATCTGGTCAAAATAGAATAGCAAACTTCCGAACTGCAATTACCATTGACTGAAAATGTTAAGACATTAAAATAACTTGAAGGAAAGGAAGGGGAGAGATTTTAATGAAAAAAAAAAAAAGGAGGAGAAGGAAGGGTAGAGACTTTAATAGAAGGGAGGGGAGGAGTGAATTTTAAGTAATGTTATCTTGTTTAGTTTAGGAAGGGAAGGAAGGATAAAGTTTTTATATCGACAACTTTCCTTTTATTTTATTTAAGTTGTTTTTATAAACTTTATAAAGTATTTAATAAATTTAATAAATATAATTTATAAATCACATTTAATACACAAAATTTAATTTTATAGTTATTAATATTGAACAAATATAATTATAATATATAATTTTTTGACACAATCATAATATATAATTAACGGTTAATATATACACACAATAATATATATAATCATACTTATATATATATATCCAAAATCAAATCAAATCAAATTTTCAATTGAAGTGATCCATTACCAATTGATCTCGGCAAAGTAACACAGTCCGTAATATAATGAGCATCAAAAGATTATTGATAGTGTAAGGAGAGGGGAAAAAAACTGACTTAGAATTTGATGGAAAATCATTGATACTATAATATTCTAATATATCATACTACATTGATAAGACGAAGGAAGATTTATCAAGAAAGGAAAACAATTAAGAGAGTGTTTAAATGGAAACTAAGTTATTATTTTAAAAGTAATTTTATAATATACAAAATAAATATGTAAGAAGAATTTTCTTTCGACTTATATGAAAGCATTTTTTAGAAACCAAACACCTAACAAAGTGGGCCTTGTGCTTGATGGTAGCATTATTTCTCACACAGCACCGAGGGAGGGAAGAAGCAAAAGGTTTGGCGGTTGAGAGGTCCCACGGCAGAGATGAAGATGAGGATGAGGCCGGAAGAATGATTCTGTTCAAGCCGTTGGTCATATCACCCTCGAACAAAATGACGCATGCACTATCTTTATCTTATACTTCCTCAACCTCAAGATCTAATTTTTTTAAATGGGTATATCTTTTTTTATAAGATTATTTTTGAGTTTGTTTGAATATTAATATATTATTACCTATTTTACCCTTAATTTAATACATTTAGTACATTCACTTTCTTTATTTATCTCACTATTACTCTATTACATTTACCCATTTATATATAGGGGTATATTTGAAAAAAAATTATATTTGCTACATATTAACTGCTTTTAACTAATTTTAACTATTTTTTTAAAAACCGTGCAATTTAGTTAAAAAGATCTTATAATAAGAGACGGAGGGAGTACTTGTTAGGCAACTTTTCCGAAAATATCCTTAACACCTAATTAAGCCAATAATCATGGTTTAATCCATAAAATATGTTTGAGATTTCCTAAATATCATAATAATATTCGTATATTATATAACATTAATGGTTAAAGTTTAAACAGGATGTCGACAATCAGATTATATATCTAAATGTATACAGTTTTTGCTTAGATATGAAAAATATATAATAAACATAAGTGAAAGCAAAAGAAAATCATGTCAACGATTTGGACCCAAAAAGACCACTAATTTCTCATTTCAAATATCAGGTCAAAAAATGGTGGCCCATGACTGATTCTTTTCTTCAGCCCAAAAATCCAATGCAAATGAAGCGATTTTTCAATTTTTTAAAATAATGAATTCAAAGTCGCATCGCTGCCAGCCTGCAACGGCACTATTCTGCAACGGTTACTTTGGGGCTTTTGCTTACTTTGGTTCCTCCGATCGTTTGTTCTTCAGTGGTCGAACATCATTTTGCGTCAGTCTTAAGCTACTCCAATAACAAGGGATTGGACTGCGCTCGATTCCAGACGATCTCATTCGATCTATAGGCGATTTCTCAATTCTCGGTACGCAATTTTTCTCGTTTTTAGCTTTTCTAATATTTTTCTTTGATTTTCCCCCTTGTCTTTCGGTATGTTCCAGCCGAACCCAGCGGTTGTAATTTTTATTTGCTTAATTAGATCCTGATGGGCAATGGTGTTGGATGCTTGTATTCGAATTTGTCCTCAATGATCTGCTTTGTGTTTCTAACGTGTTATTAAGTTGAAGATCGGAGACTCTCCGTGTTGCGTATCATAAATTTAATCCGTGGATATGTTTTCTATTTCGAAAGATTTTTCCATTGTCTTTACCTATCAATGCTGTTCTCTTCCTGAATTTTCTCCCCTTGTTCGCATCAGTATTAGGTTCCTTCCTGAGTTTTCGCCTTCAATCGCTACTGTCTTAGTGACTCCTCCTATAGGCACGAAGTTCTCGAGTGCTAATATGATATAGCTCCTGCCTGATCGTGGATTTTGGAGGCGATCTTATGTGCATAGCTTTGGAGGCGAGGTTTTCTTTATTCATGAATTACTTTTTACGCTATAGAGCCAATAGGATCAGGATCGTAATTGAGTTATAATATATATTAATTAATAAATCATATGTTTTATTTGATAATATGACTATGATTCTCCTTGATGCCGGAAAACTACTTTCTTGATAAGTCCTAGGCTTGCTATTAGGATAGACAGTCTTTTCTTCTTCTCTTTCGGTACGAAAGTTCAGTGAGCCTACAAGTGACGGCTTTGAGCTCAGTCCCTTCCTTCTCAGTGAATGTCCAACTCAAAGTCAGACTCCCTTCTCTGTTTCACTTCCTACCCCTCCTTTACTATAGTAGGCTATAAGAAAATAAATTCGGCGTAGTAATCACTTCCTCTCCTTATTGGTCCTGTCACTTCCTATCTCTACTTGTATAAAAGAAGAGCAGAGCCAGACAAGATGAGTCTAATGTCTTTTATTATGCTATTTCAAATAAAATGTCTAATTGTTGTGCTTAGGACTGATTTAATTGGAATTGGAGAAAATAATCCACAGATAAAATGAAAGAGAAATTTTTATGCACACATTTAGCACTGATTGCGACAGTGGCAGTGCTTTGTTGGCCTATGAAGTTGGAATTGTTTGCTTTCTTCTTTTTTTGTACTTTTGGTTATCAAGGTGATGAATGAAGCCAATACATAGGATGTATATATGCCATTATATTATTATTGGTTTTGGTGATGGTCTTATCTAACTCTTTCGATAGAGGAGTATTTAAAGGATTTTAATTTAAATGAATATCAACATGATTGATCATGTGTAGTTTATAAGCTAGGGTTCCGAGCAATATGCTACAGAAAAATGAATGCCCAGATCCTTTAAAAAAAAAAATTTATACTAGAATACTATAAAATGCGAATCGGTTTTGTTGAAACCAATAGTCAATAAGCTCAAAAAATTATGTTATCAATGGAAATTAATATTAAATAGGAAGTTAGGAACCGAAAATTACATAAAAATTATTTGTAATTAATTAAAATTATGACATATTGATAGATAATGATTTAGAAGTTTGGAACCAAATGCAAAACGAAAGGAAGGAGTAGGGTTTAGAGGAGCAATTTTGAGGTCTCTCTAAGGTCCTCCTGGGGCTTGACTTCCACCATTTCTTTGCTTCTCAGCACTTGAAGTATGATGCTTTTCACCCCTTCATTTCTTCTCCTATGGAAAATTTTTGGCGAGGATCAAGAGATGAGAACGTTTATCATATGTTGGGAGGCCATGGGTCTTAGTATTTTGGTGTTTCATGTTTGTAACATGGAACTATTGGAGTTTTAGTCCAACTAAGTGTAGGCGGTCATGGATTCGAATTTTTCAGTAGAACTGGTGACCTTTGAGTGTTTGAAGTGTTTGGCTTTGAGTTTTTTCTTTTTAATACCATGGATGAAGCCGTTGGAATCCTTTATGATTATATTAGAAACTTGGTAAGGTTGATATGGCATGTGAAATTCGCTATTTTAGCGGGCTTGGAGCTTTTAGAATTTACTCTTTCATCAAGCCACAACCTCAATCTTTGGCTCTTACTTTGGTAAGTTGATTTCCTATGGTTCTTTATATGTGAGTGGTATGTTTAGAACCTAACTTCTACAATATTTTCTCTCCTCTCCCTATCTTACTGATTGCTGAAAGTCCTAGTGTTCAAGAGAGAGTTTTCAACTTTTTTTTTTGTTTGCCTTTCTTTGCTTTATAGTTTATACATGAATGGTATGTTTAGAAGCTAGTTATACATAATATTTTATCCCCTCTCCCGTACTTAATGGTTGTTGAAAGTCCTACTGCACACAAGAGAGAGTCTTGGCCTTTTCTCCATTTGCCTTGTCTCCCATTAGGCTTATAAGAATAAGCATTCCCTCTCATAGGATAAGAGAAGTATGAGACAAATTGTCCAGAGTTCGACCTCAAACCCCTATGCTAATTATAACTGATCCTAAGCTTAGGACATGATTGCTAGGAAAAACTAGACATGACCAAGAAGAGAGAAATTTTAGGGATACAAGCAGACATGATAACCTGGTAAATGAAAGCTAGACATTAAGAACAGAAAAACTTCAGGAAAAAAGACAAATAAATACCCTCAAATTATTCAAAACCCAGTCCTTTAGACTAAAAAGAGATTTTGGAATTTGGTCACGTAAGCGAGTAATAATAACAATTGACTAGCAAAATGGTCACACCCATCTACGCAAGTGAATAATAACGATTGATTAGCAAAATGATCACACCCAATTAATCATCGCTGCACGCGCATTTCGAACACTTCACATCCCATCTCTTTTCTCTTTACTTCCATTCTTCCAGATTCTTGGAGCTCTGGAACATGGCTGGGGCTGATTCCTCGAAGGAAGAGGGAAACGAGTCCAGGAGTGAAGAAGGATGAAGTTGGGCAAAGGACTGGGAAAAAGCAGAAAGGCTTTTTTGTCTTTTAACCAATATATCATAATTTGTATTTGGGACCAGGTCTCTAACAGGCATTATATAAATTCAAGAACCCAAGTCGTAATTTCTATATTTGAGGGTCTTTATTTATGATTTTTTCTCTTTTTAATCTTTACAGTCATTTTAGATTTTACAGTATATTTTGTGCATCTTATTTGTGTTTTTACAGTGTTTCTCAATTAAGCTTTCTACGTAGTAATTTTGTTAGTATTTTTTTCCACTAATTAAATTGGACTATTTAGATTTATCTTTAGAAGCCCAACAGAATAAAACATCATATCATAAAAAAAGACCCAAATTACATAGGCCTAAGTTTCTAATGGTTCAAAAATAAATTGTTTATTGTCAGTCTGCAGAGTGTGAGATTTACAAGATTGTCATTTGGGATTAGATGAAAATCATGAAGTTCTTCTACGACACTAGATGAAATCCCGTCCCATGAACACAAGTATAGGGTGCGAAATATTTACAAGATGGTAAAAAATAGATAGAATCAAGTGTCAGTCTTATTTTTATTTATTATTAAGGTTCAATAATAAGTTCTTCTAGAATTTTAGCTGATAGATAGAACATATTTTGTATGTAGAGTCATTTGAAATTAGAATGAAAGACCTAAAAACAAGTTCTTTTACGGTTTTAACTAATAATATTTTTGTGTTTTCAAGTATTAACTGAAAATTTTTGGAGTCATTTAGAGATAAAAATTGGGCTTATTTTACAACTTGGCTTATTTTCATGAATACCTTGAGTTCTTGATAGAATACATTGTATTCTTACCTATTTAGCAAATAATAGGGCCAAGATCCTCAAAGTATGCGCACATATTACATAATAGTGTAGAACCCTTATGTTTTTAAAATAATTTTGTGAAGAAAAAATAAAAAATTGTTTGGATGATTTTTCCGGAAAAAAATTATATTTGAAAAAAACATATTAACTTATTTAAAATATTGTTTTGAGAAGGTGAGAGACAAAGTGGCGAGTGTAGTTACAAGGAGGTGTTTGGATAAAACCAAACCATGGTTTGGAGAATAGCTTCTGAAGAATAGATTATGGGGAGTATAGATTTTGTGAAAAAGTGATTCTGAGAAGTGAAAGTGTTTGGATAGTTGTTATCAGAAGCACTTTTTATATATACAAATTACTAAAAAAGACATAAGTTAATATGATAATTACATAAAAAATAGATTTTATGATATATTTTAGTTTGAAGGAATAAAATTATTAATAATATATTTTTTATCAACATAATTAATAATACATAAGATAATATAATTAATAAATAATTAATATGTGTGTATATATTTATAAGATATAAGATTAAATATGTTTATAAAAAAATAATTGAGGGGTGTTAAAGTCATATTGTTGTTGAGATCTACTCTCAGGCTCTCCCTCGTACTGCGTCTGAAACAATGAGAAAGAAATGAATAATTGGGAAGGGTATATTCGTCTAGGCTAAAAAAAAAAAAAACAAGGCACATATCCCATAAACTCTCACACTCTCCTTTTTTCCCTTAAAAATAGAAAATTTTTACTTTTGCCAAAACCATAGTTTTGGTTTTTTTTATATTATTTGGGTGATAACCCAAACTATGGTTTGGGCATCCCAACACCTCCTAAGAGAAGGTGAGAAGTTAAATGCAAGAGACAGAGCAAAGAGCACAATCGCAAGAGACAAAGTAGAGAGCACAAATCCCAAGTGAAATCATTAGAAAAAGTAACTGAAAAAAAATTGAAAACATTTTTTTAAAAATATTTTGGGTTTTTTTTAAATATAGTTTCAATTTTTTTATTTTACAAAACACTTAATGAAAAATTAGGAAAAATCACAAATGAAGACTTTGGAATATACAAAATTGTTATTTTGGTCCCTGAATTCATATAATTTTTCTCGGAGACCGATCTCAAATAGAAATTATGAAATGATTGGAAATATACTAAAATACTCTTTTGCTCTTCATATCTCTTTCTCATTTTGTCCCTTCTCTCTGTCCCCGTCTGTCTTGTCTTTGAACCACTTCCACAGCATCACTCCCTTTGACCATCGTAGCCACCATCTCTTTCCAGGCACGAGCTCCGTCTCAGTCAATCAAAATTTCCAATCATAAAGAATAAATACATCTTACTTATTTGTTAAAAAAAAAAAGTTTCATGGTCGGTTTCTATCCTCTCTCTGACGGCACTCCACAGTCGAACCAAGTTGCAGGAAGCATTACTTGCAGATTTGCCTTCATTGGTTTGGAGTGCATATCAGGTTTTTCTTGTGCCTTCTTGGAGAATTCCAATTCCTTTTGAGAATCAGTAGTTAATAAGCCAGTCCATACATGTGTATGGCTTTGGGGGGAAGGATATTAATGGTTTGGATTGGAAATCTATTTAGAAGACGTTCAAGGACGAGTTTGATGATACCGGCCTCTTGTTAAATGACCAGTCCATGTGTTTAAGACTTACGAGATTGAATATTCTAATGGCCTAATTTGTTTGTTTCCTATTTCAAGGTCGCTCAATACACCTCCCGGTTCTTGTTTGATAACCACACACTGATAGTGAGCGAGTGTTTAGAAATTTCAAGGATGTTTAGTAAGGCGAAAAAAAACTTCTGATAAGCAATTCATAGGAATTTAAGATTATATGTTAAATTGACAATTTTCACAATTCCTTGGTGAATGACAAGTTTAATAAGATGAATGACAACTTCTGATAAGCAATTCATAGGAATTTAAGAATATGTGTTAAAATGATAATTTGCACAATTCCTTGGCGAACGACAAGTTTAGTAAGGTAAATAATAAGTTTAGTAAGATAAATGACAATTTATGATAAGTAATTCCTACGAATTTAATTTTCTCTTTTCAAATGACAATTTTCATATTTATTTAGCAGATAACAAATTCTGATAAGAAATTTATAACAAGTTTAACTAGGTGAATGATAAGTTTAGTAAGACAAATGACAACTTCTAATAATCAATTCATACAAATTTAATTTTTTCTTTTCAAATAACAATTTACAGATTTATTTAGCAAATAACAAGTTATGATACGCAATTTATGACAAGTCTAGTTAGGTGAATAATAACTTCTGATAAGTATTTCATACAAATTTTACTTTTTGTGTTAAAATAATGGAATTTTCACAATTTCTTAGTATTTGACAAGTTTAGTAAGGTGAATGATAACTTTTGATAAACAATTCATACAAATTTAATTTTCTCTATTCAAATGAGTAATTCATGACAAGTTGAATAAGGCGAATGACAACTTCTGATAGGCAATCATAAGAATTTAAGTTTGTCATAAAATGACAGAATTTCTATAATTCAGTGATTTTTGTCATTCTTGATTTGTCATTTGATGAAATAACAAAAAGCTATTCAGTGATGAATTTTCCTTTTGATTTCAACCTAGCTAGGTCCAAGGACATCTCTTCTAAATACCCAGCTTCTTCATATCACTTCGAATTTTTGCAACCTTACTCTACCAAATAGCTTCAGCATACATGTTACAAGGAGAATGTGATACCCACTATTATCTGGCTTTAATTTTGTCAAATTTTGTAATATGAGCAATTTCTAAGTAATCCTGAAGTTTACACCCATTTAAGCACCCATTTTCAACCAAGCGAGCCAAAACACACCGTGCATCATTTAAGAGACATCCATTCGATCTGATTTGAGGCCATTCAATTTGATTTGAGGCCACGATTTGTTATGCCTAATGGATGACCTGTTTGCGTCTGCCTATCATCGTTACTTCATCGACTTGATGCTGATGTTGTGGCTATAAGCCTCTTTCTTCTTTCTTCCACTTACTTCTCATCGAATCTTACTGAAGAAGCTTGCAGAATCATGTGGGTTGAGGGAGAAGGAGAAGGAAAAAAAGAATCATATTTAAGACCCGGTCTTCTAAAGTAATTAGGTGAATTCAGGAATCTATTTTGTAATTTCATATATTCGGGTGTCATAATTTGCGATTTTCTCTCAAAATTAACCATCAAACAGCTTTTTTAAACGAAAAATTATTTCAAAATAAGAAATCGGGTAAGGCTTTATAGTTTTTTTTTTGATACAAACGAGGCACAAATGCCTAAGAAAAAAAACTAAACTACAAGAGGAATAGATCCCAACACGTCTTTATCGCACAACACCCGTAGATGAGTCGGGCAGCTGGTCAAAATAGAGGAAGTAGAAAGACCTTAAAAGATGGAGATTATTCGGCTCATTAGGCCCAATAAATCCATTATACTAAGCATAATTAAAATTTAAAATTTAAATTTTAATTAAAGTTTAAACCAACATAACCATTTTCGTTCAATCATGACTTTTGCCTAGCTCATAATTCTTGACTACTAAAAAAAGAAGAGCCTAAAGAGGACTTTAACGAATATAGAATGGACTAGAACTAAGTTGGATATTTTTTAAGATTTAGAAAATGTAGAATGTTGATCTGCAAGAGAGAAGGAGAAAGTCATAATGGAGAGGCTTCCCCATCAAGACAAGCTCTAAAAGTCCTTGAAAGTCCACGTTAGGATTGTGACTCGTGAGAAAGATAATGAAAGATGCTTCGATACAATAGTTAAGTTTAAACAGGCTAGACACTCAGTAAGAGAATATGACCAGGGGCTACTAATCATTTACTACCTTTTGTTCTTAATATAAGATCTTGTTTAACTTTTATTTTAGTCCTAAATATAATACTCTAAATTTTGTCTCTTATATTTATGCATTTTTTCTCAATGTAGTCCTTCTAATAATAGTAGTTCTAACTAATACATTTGATTGTCAAAAATATTTTAAGAAAGACATCTATTTATTACATCTAGCTAATTTAACTTATTTCCTTACTCTCCTCAAATTAGTTAACTAGTTCTTATATTTAGGACCGGAAGTACTATCAAGCTCTTTTGGTGGACATGTTATCTATTTTCCAATCATACCAATATTAATTTAAATGACAATCTTTAACAACTCAATTAGGAAAAACAACTAAAGGAGGCTTCAGAAAATATTCACATTTCATTAGATTTATATGTAAAGAGAACATTTTTAAAAATTGCAAAGCTTAATTAGCGTTCCACAACGACTAACTCGTTAAAAGATCTACAGCCAAAAAATTATAATGATTTCTAAATGCTCAACTCGTATAATTTTCAATGGCAACAATTTGCAACAAGTTATTAATTGATAATATTGTTAAGTAGCTTACTAAACAGCGAGACAACTTACATGGAAGCATTGACAAGTTTGACACTAGCGCACCAAGGTAATCTTCGCCGATTTGAAAATAATACACAATAGTTTAAATTAATATCAACCAAGAAATTCAATTAATAATATTATAAGCTTATCAATAAACTTGATAATAATGCATAATAGTTTATTGAACTAATCAAGAACCTGTCACTTAAAATTAAATACGATTTTCAAGCACAACACACCAAAGTCCAAAGCAGAAAAAAAAGACGAGAGAGTTCAAAGTTTAAACATCCCCTAAAAAAAAGATAGAAGTTCGAACACAAGCAGAGTTTTCATTCCGAGAAGAAAGAATAACCAAGAAAGGTATAAGACAGAGAAACATGGCTGCTAGAGATCAAAGACCATGAGTGGAGGCTAATGCAGAGTTCTTCGTCGAAGTAGTGGGGGGGAGGTTAAAGGGTGAAGAGGTGAGTGGAGACCAATACTACCTCTGAGGATGGGGACCTCATTTGACCGGTGGACACAAAGTGGAGGCTCTAAAATATTCCCATATATACACACTCTTGCACATCTATGAAGAGACAATTTTTAAGAATTACTCTTCTGGTCCTAAATATAAGACTCTTATACACACTAGTATGCGAGTCTTATATTTAAAACTGAAGGAGTACAAAGCTTAGTTAAAAATTCATAACACAAATCACAATTACTTCTAAATTTTAACACAAATCACAATTACTTCTAAATTTTAACTCATTATTTAATGTGGTAACAATTTGCAAGAAGTCAATTATCATTTTGTAATCTTATTAAACAACAATGCAATCAAATTGAAGTATAATCGCCCAGACACAATTCACCTAACCTTTTTTGTTACCCAAAAAAAAAAAAAATTGAAGCATAGGCAGATGAGACTATTGCTTTTACAAACACACATCCTGTGTGCATGTATAAAAAGGTAAAACCTAAAAGTCATATCGAGAAATAGCAAGGTCTGCTTCTCCCTTTCTAGATTGAGAAGCAAATTCCAAGATTCTTCCTAATGGCCTCAGCCTCTTACTTTTAAAACTATTTAAAAAAAAAAAAAAAAAAACTCATGAGACCACCTTCTAAGGTCAAGAGCCTTCCCATTGGCAAACATATCATTCATCTTACCCAATGGCCTCAGCCTTTTATCAGACAAGCAGGGGGCACCGACCCTGAAATTATTAAGCCAATCTCTTTCTCTCCCCACAAAATTCAAACTTCATTAGTCAATTGAAACCCCTTTTAAATCTGTCACTGAATTCAGTTGATAACATCATTATCTTCTTAAACGTTAATGAACAATTTCAGCTAATTTGCTCTCCACAATATCTTGAACGTGTATTGAGTCTGATATGATCAACTGAGATCCTTTCACTTAAAATTGAATATAATTTTCAAGACCAACACAATAGATATGAAGTATAAAAAGTTTGAAGTTTAAACACAATAACCATAGTTTCTAGACAGAGGAGAAAGAGAAATGGAACAAGAACTATGCTTGAGATTTCTCTTGATAACAAAAAAATACAAAAACTAAGAAAGCGAACAATTCCAACTGCATATGCTAATATCAGCTTCTTCTTGTCTTCCTCTGCTTTTCTTTTCTATAAGTAGACGTCGGAAGCTGATAAGGAGAGGAAGTGGTCACTCGACTAAATTCATTTTCTTATAGCCTACTAAAGTAAAAGACAGGTAGGAAGTGAAATAGAGAAGGGAGTTTGACTTAGAGTTAGGGGTTCTGAATTCGGGGACATTTACTGAGAAGGAAGGACTGATCTGAAGCCATCGCTTATTGGGTCACTGAACTGTCTTATTGGAAAAGAAGAAGAAAAGACTATCTATCCTCATAGCAAACTAAGGGCAAGATTAAGAAAGTACAGTGTACACATTCTCTGGCAGGATGGAGAATCATAATCATGCAATAGAATCAGTTCATTTCAATTTATCAATTCACTAGACACAGACAGAAGGATTTCTTCCTCGTAATTAATTAATAATAATCAGGATTCAAAAATAAGTCATATGATTTATTAATTGATACTATTCTGATAAGTGAATTCTGATCCTGATCCTACTGGCTCTATAGTGTAACAGTAAAATGTGATTCATGAACTATAGAAGGCGAAAATTCAGGAGGGAAAATAATACCAGTGGTGTGGATGAGGGAGGAAAATTCAGGAACAAAATAATGCAAAGTTTGAGCATGCAATAGTATACAGTAGGTGCACTGGAGCAAAGTATAAACTACAGCAGATAGCTGAGCAGGCGGATCACATTTTCCAGTGTAAACTAGCCTAAATGACCACTCTTAGCTCAATTAATTAATTCTTAAGCTATGACTTTACAGTTCTGAAAACAATTGAGTTATATAAGATGACAACCAGCAGGTCTATAAAACCAAACCAGAAATAAACAATCTGAGAAATTGAAAATTACAATTTGCTCCATCGACATAAACTGAAGGCATGGCAACACGGTCAAGCACTGTCTGTAGATGATAAATGAACATCATCATAATATATGGCAGAGTTTCTAAACTGAACAATTCAAATCATCGTAAAACAATAGGAGCACGTGAGTCACCAAATAAAGAAAAGTAGCAGATTACCATCTGTTTTGTGCTCAGTAGTGGTACGGAAGATTAGAGATTTAAAAAACAATGCGTTTGCCATGCAATCTAAATTTAAGAAGAAAATAATACTGATAAGGAGAAGCAATGGCAAAATGTTTCTAAATGCAAAAGCATATTCTCCGATTAAATTTGTGGTACGGAACATGGAAAATCTCCAGACTTCAATATCATAAAAAGTTATGAACATATATAGAAACACAAAGCAATAAAATAAAGCACATCACTGGCAAAATGAAGGCAAACTTCGATGCAAGCATCGGAAATCATTAACCATCAGGATCCAACGAAGCAAATGAAAACTAGAACACCTAGGTTCCTCTGGAAGATATCGAAAGAGAAGGCGGAAAATCAAAGAATATCCGAAGAGCTAAAGACGAGAACAATTGCATACCGAGAATTCAGGAATCAAAGAATATCCGAAGTCAATTGATCCCCTGTTATCAGAGTAACCGAAGAGTGACGACGGGAACAAATGACCGAAGCAAGCTGGAGGAACCGAAATACGCAAATGCGAGAACAGTAGTAATAGAAGCCGTCCAAAGTGGCCGTTGCAGAATAGTGCCGTTGCAATTATGCAACTTTTGAGGGCGGAAGAATTTCAATCGATCAGATCAAGTGCAGCTATAGATGAAACGGCTCATTTGCCTTCTATTTTCAAAAATTTAAAAATCGCTTCATCTGGACTGTATTTTTGGGCTGAAGGTGAAAAATCTGTCATGGGCCACCTAATGAGCATACCAGTATTATTATTAATATAATAGGAGGATACCATAGAATCGTTCCTAAATCCTAATACAATTATCCTTTAATTAACACACTTGAGCTTTATCAAAGTACTAAAAACCCAAATTTAATACATAGAAAGATACTCCCTCTGGTTCAAAATATAAGCTAAACTTTCTAAAAGGGTTTTTTTTATAAGATAACATTCACTTTTATCCAAACATTTAATGAGTTTTTTCTAATTTTATCTTAATATATTCTCTTTCTTTTTTAATTCATTTGTTGCATCTTTTACTTATTCTCTTTATTAATAAGGGTATATTAGAAAAATATATATATACCTTACACATTTATTGTTTTAAATTTATTTTAATTAGTTTTTTTGAAAACTTAAATGGATAAAGTTTAGCTTATATTTTAAATCAGAAGGAGTATCTAAAAATAGCCATATAGTACTCATCTAATCTCTCTCTACCGAATTTCAGCTTAATGTTTTAAATGAACTCCATATATAAGTCTTATATAATCGTCTTGGTGATGCAAACATCACTTGTGAATTTTAGCCCTATTAAAGTACTAAAAACCCAAATTTAAAGGACGCCTATTCTAAATAAAGGGCTCCACCTGAAGCAATATGTACTGTTGATGGGTGTATATAAATATTATTCCTCTCGGTTCTTGATCCGAAAACTACTTAAATAATTTAAATAGATTTTAAAAAATCAAATAGATTAGCTAATTATATCAAATATTACACTATCTTTTGAAATACTCAATATTAAATTATATATCAATTTATTAGGTAATTAATTTGAAAAAAATAATAAATACGAGTGATGAAATAAATTAAGCGCTCATAATTAAAATCAAATTCAACTTTTGAATTAGTTTTTATATTAGAAACCGGAGGTAGTTTTTTGTTTTTTAAATATTCAGACATAGACCATACTTAAATCCCACATGTACAATCGGCTTCGTGCGCCGAGTCAGTAAGTAATTAATGTTTTGCGAGTTCCTTCAATATGTATAATCTGAACCAAAAGGCCAGGTGGCTTGATTTAGGTACTGTTTGGTATAAGGGAAATAAACGGGAGGGAAGAGGAAGGAAAATCGAGAAGAAATAATATTAAAAAATAAGAATAATTGATTAAAAGTTTTTAATCCGCTTTTTTAATTTTGTTAAATCGAACTTATTAAAATTTTCCTCTTCTTCCCTCTTCTCATTTTCCCTCGTATCAAACGAACCTTAAGGTTTATTGAAAAGATGCTACGAAATTGCATGGGGTTGGTCAAGAAGCAGATCAAAGAACAAAACACTATTATTGCTGCCGACAAGACAAAACATAATGGGTGATACTGCTAATTCGGACCTTTGAGCAAATTGGAAAGCGAAAGAGATATAACCATATTCTTGCGTGCTTCGGTTGCTTGATGTCCGAAAGTGTTGTGATAGGTCCTAGCCTATAAAAGAGAATTCTAGGACCCAATTCAAACTGTAACTTAAATAATCTGGTTCAAACCAAGTCTTGTTTCTTTCAGCAAAGTTTCAAGGGAAAAAAAAGTGGCGGCTCATATCTTAAAGAGGGGGGGGGGGGAAGAGGAGGCTGATTCATCGTATCCTAGGAAAGGTATACAGTTCAATGCATTACGAGGTAGACTAGGGGGAGGGCTCTATTTGACTTCATTGTCTACTTTTCTTTATTCAATTGTAGAATCCTCACCCGCATGGGTTTTCAAAATGTGTGTATAATACATATATGAATTTATAGAGAGCAAAGAGCTGATGAATTTTGATTATTTGTGTGTGTATATAGTTAAGCAATTCAGGATTTTATTATGTCACGATGATCACGCTGGTGTTATTGTATTTCGATGTGTTTCTTATTATACATTTTATGCTCTAAAGTTTCCACAAAATTCCACTAAAACAACAATCAAACTACTGCACAAGTTTGGGAACTTGTCTTATTTTGACAGGTTTATGTACTGCGTCCATCATCCTTGTCTAGTCGCAATCTTTGTTCAGTGATGATTTGTTAACATTTCACTTCAGATTGCTAGGTATTTCTTCCTAATTTTCATTTTTCTCCATAAGAGGGGGTATGAGATAGAGGTAATATAATTACTCCTCCGTTCTTAAATATAAGACCCATATGCACACTAGTATAAGAGTCTTGTATTTAAGACCGCAGGAGTATTTTCCTTTATTTTTCTTGTTTTAGATAAACTAGGCCTATCTAAGGAAATAGAATATATTTATTCAAAAGGAATAAGTAACAATCTCCTCCCTCACTAATTCTAGGCCAAAACAAGCATCTCACGTCTCCACGCATAAAACATACATTATATTGTGGAGTGTTCATGTGACCCTACTAGCTTGCAGATTGATCAAAGAAGCAAAATAACATTTGACTATCTAGAACCATAGACTCTGAATTTCCTAGGCTCTTTCCCTCTACCATAACCTCCGAATTTCCTAGGTTCTTTCCCTCTACACCAAAACCTAACTCCATGTTCGGTATTGTTCAACCATCAAGACCTGAGCGCTCCCTTTAAGACGACCAATATAAATACAAGTACACACCACACGCTCTTCTCAAATAGTCTAAAAAATTCTTGGGTGAACAAAAGAGAGCCTTCACTTAAGTCTCTATTTACTTGTTATGTACACTAATATGGCTGCAAGAGTCCCATCCATGGCCTTACATTTAGTTCTTCTTATTCTGCTGTGGAAGCTGTGTCTTGTTCCTGTGATGGCAAGGCCACTTAACACATTAGAGAAGCATCCAGATGTTTTTCAATATACAGATGGTATCTTTGTGAGGAGATCCATTATGGAGGATCTTCGAGATACGAAACATGATATTCCAAGGTTATTGGAAGCTGATCGCAGCGGTCCAAGCCCCCCTGGAGAAGGAAATCGTGGTTGATTAAAGCTTACACAAGAATGAAGATTTAGTTTATCAAAGTACTTCGTCTCATATAGTTCCTTTAGTACTGGTTGCTTTTCGTGGTCATGTCTTGAAGTTGTCTTTTATTTTTCTTTTTTGGTTCTCCCATGCTGCTTAATTTGTTTGTTCTCTAGTTATTGTGAAGTTTTCTGCTTTTGGTCAATTCTTGCCGATGTATTGTGCTCCCTGATTCTTAGTGTAAAACCTATTTTATAGTGCAAATTATATTACAAAGTAAATTTTATATTAATAACCGAAAGAATAGTATTTTCTTAAAATAGGTCATAATATAAATTGGTCGCACTTCTGAATAATGTACTGTAATACCCACATAACTACATGTGTGTGTGTGTAGTTTGAAGTTTCAGTATTTTCATTAGTTAATGGGAAGGATTGGCTATATTCCCCTACGTACATGATTCAAATTATTATTTATTATCTACTGTAAAAGTTAAGATCCAATAATTCAATTGTGCTAATATGATTTTTAAAATTTGAAGAGGAACCGTCATATGTTTTTTTGTTGAAATAACCTATTACTATTACTAATAAAACAGTAAGTTATTTTATAACAAAAATATTATGTCACACACTCACACACAGACACATTACCTAATTTCTTCTTTGGGTATATGTCAGAGATAAAGAATTATAATGGATGGTCTTGTTCTTTAATTTGAGAAACTAGATTCATTATACGTCATGATCATTCACTTCAAAGCACAACCAATCAATACATATCGTGCAGTAGTTGCTTAAAGCCCAATAGTCAAAGCACCAAAGGAAATTAATTCGCCTTAATACAAGTAGACTTGAAAGGCTAAAAGCAAATTTATGTGAACCATTAACCAAACAAATTATTAATCCACTCAACGGGAGGCTCTAGAGTGGCGTAATCTGTTATAATTAATAACTCATGGCTTCCCATATTATATATAGTCTGATTAATTAATTTTGGTTGCTCATATGTGAACCAAATTAAATGTGTATGGCCTTTCATATGGAAATTAAATATTTATCCATATCTTTGAGAGGGATATATACAGTGTATGTACTGGGAACGAGTTTTAATACTCATCACTTTGATTAAATCTGAATTATCCATATCTCATTAGATGGTTTAAATTTGATTTATTTTTATTTTTATTCCTTCAAAATAATTATTTTAATATGTATAAAATCTAAAATAGAGATAATATCTTAACTATCATTCTTTTTAAAAAACTAATTTTTTCTATTTAAAAATAATTAATTAAAAATTTTAAATATGGACTATTCAAATTAGAGATAAATAGTCCGGATCTAATGAGTTTAGAGTGCTCATTAAGGTGATGAGTAATGAAACTGCTTCCATATATACTGTGTTGAGAATATGGATGGCGACTAACACTAGCATCTACTTCAATTCATATATCTATGTGGTTTATTCCATTCGTCTCTTCCACTGAACAATTTATATACTCTTAGAATATTCGATATGAACATCGCTTTCTTTTGTTCTGTTAGAACCTGCAGTTAGTAGCGTGGACTGGAAAATATTTTGCCACGTTGCAGGATACCCCCCTTCGGTCATAGCCTCTTATCATGCATATCATTGAATAATTTAATATATTTCATTAATGAACAAGAGTGTGTCAAAGGGATTGTTTTGTTGGGACCTAGAGTTTAGGGGAAAAGGGATTAATTATTTATCCATAATTAACTCAAAAGTGTAACTGAGTTATCCATCCCAAAAAAAAACATTGAAGAGATATATCGTTACTGATATGTGTGTGTCTGTGTCGTAATGTTCTTTTAATAAAATAACTTCCTATTTATATGGTAATAGGTTATCGGAACAAAAAGAATGATGGTTCCTCTTCAAATTTTTAAAAATAATCATACTATCACAATTGAATTATTGAATCTTATACTTTTAAATTAGATACTCCTCCGGTCCTTAATATAAGACCCATTTAACTAATTTGATTAGATTAAGGAAGTTAGGTAAGTTAGTTAATTATAAGAAAAGTGACACATTTTTTCCAAAACACCATAATTATCTTTCTTAATACCCCCTCTCCCTCTTCTACTTGATTATGGTTGAGAGAGTATCTAGATGGGTAATTTAGAGAAAATTGATAAATATGAGAAATGGGTCTTATATTTAGAATCAAAACCAACTCAAGAATTCGGTCTTATATTAAGAACCGGAGGAGTACTAAATAATACTATCTCCGCTGCTTAATATAAGAGTTAGTTTGATATTCAATTTGATCCTAAATATAACCTTTCAATCTAATTTATCTCTCATATTTATCTATTTTTTTCAACGTAGTTTTTATAGTAGGTGTACATGTTAAAAGTTTTATGAAATGGTAGTTTTAGCTAGTATATATACATGATTAGAAAGAGTATTTTAAAAAAAAACAATACTTATTTATTATAAATAACTAACTTAAATAATTTTCTTAATTTATTCAAATTAATCAATTAGTTCTTATATTAAAGATCAGATGTAGTAATTTGAATAACGTACATAGGGAGTATAATCAATCCTTCCCATTAACTAATGAAAATAATGAAACTTCAAACTTTGTATATATTGTATACTTGTAATTATATGTGTATTGCATTACATTATTCAGAAGTGCGACCAAACGATGACCTTTATAAGAAAATACTATAATATATCAGTAAGAATTAACCAAGAACAAGCAATAACTTGACAACAATCATAAAGCGGCACGGGACTATGCAAGCAAAAAAAAAAAAAAAAAAGGCAACATCAGGACATGACCACGAAAAGAAAGCAGTAAGGAACTTTATAAAATGAAATGCATAATCTTCATCCTTTTGTAAGCTTTAATCAATGATGATGTCCTGCTCCAGGGGGGCTTGGACCACTGTGGTCAGCCTCCACTAACCTTGGAATATCATGTTTCGACTCTCGAAGATCCTCCATAACGGATCTCCTCACAAAGATACCCTCTGTATATTGAGAAAGATCTGGATGCTTCTCTAATGTGTTAAGTGGCCTTGCCATCACAGGAACAAGACACAGCTTCCATGAGAGAATAAGAAGAACGAAATATAAGGCCATGGATGGGATTCTGGCAGCCATAATTGATGACTAGTGTATAATAAGCAAATATAATTATATAATAATGCTGAGACTTAAGTGAAGGCCCTCTTTTGTTCACTTAAGAATGTTTGGGACTATTTGAGAAGAGAGTGTTGGCGTGTGTGCTTGTATTTATATTGGTGCTCTTAAAGGAAGTGCTTTAGCTTGATTGTTGAACAATACCGAACATGGACTTAGGTTTTTGTGTAGAGGGAAAGAACCTAGGAAATTTAATTTAGAGGTTAGGATTCTAGATAGTCAAATGTTGTTTTTTTTTTTTTTTCCCTTGCTTCTCTGATCAACCTGCTGGCTAGTAGGATCACACGAATAAGTCCACGTAATTTGTGTTTTCTGTGTGGAGACGTGAGATACTTGTTTTGGCCATGTTAGTGAGGGAGGAGATTGTTGCTTATTCCTTTTGAATAAATACATACTATTTGGGTAGATTGTGTGTAATTGGACTACATTATCTAAAACGAGGAAAAAAAATGGAAATTATTACTTCCTTCTCACATAGCACTTCCAATAGGGAAAAAATGAAAATTAGAAAGAAATACATAGCAATCCGAAGTGAAATCTTAACAAATCATCACTTTATAACAAAGATTATGACTAGACAAGGATGATTGGTGTATTCTGTGGAAGTTAATTGATCGATTTGATTTGAATTTATTTGATGCGACTCTTCCAAGACAAAGTTGATCGGTCACTAAAAATAAAAAGAACTGGGTTATATGCTGCATGAAGTGGATCTAAACTTTTCAAAATATGACAGGTTCCCGAACTTGTGCAATTTGATTGTTGTTGCAGTGAACTTTGAGGGAAATGTGTAAATTATTGTAATTATATAAATCGAGTAAAAATGTGATTTGATGTATTTGACCTCGTGTAAAAAATCTGATTTGATGTATTTGACCCATGCGTTAAATATGTGGTATTATGATTTAAAACATTTCGTTCAGTACTTAATATAAAAATTAATTGATTAATTTTAGTATATCAAAAAATTAGTTATTTATTTATAATAAATAGGTGTTATCTTTTTTAAAATACCTTTACTAATCATGCATATCTACTAGAACTATATTTGATGAAATATTCAACATATACAATGCTAAAAAACCTATCTTAAAAAAAAAGAATAACTACGAGAGATGAAGTGAATTAGAATTCTATATTTAGCACTAAATTGAATATCAAAGTAACTCTTATATTAAAGATAAGAAGTAGTATTACTTTTTATGGCAAAATTGAAAGGAAAGCATTCCCTGATAATGCATTACACTGTATAACTTTCCCAGTATACCATGAATCAGCCTCCTTTTTTGGTATACCACATAAGCCGCCACCCTGTTTTGTTCAGACTTTATTGAAAGAACCAAGACTTGGTTTGAACCAGATTGTGTAAATTATAGTTTCAATTTGGCGTTATAAGTCTATTTTATGCTATGACGTATTACATTTTTGGACATCAAGCAATTAGAGCACGTAAGAATAGTTATATATACACTGCTCTAGTCATATTTGTAATGCTTTTTCAGCATATTTCACACAAATCAAGAAAAATATTAAACTGTATTAATTCTTTATTAAAATATAATAACTTTTCAACTTTATCCCTATTTAATATACACATATTTCAAAAAAAATATCTCTCCATACTATTATAGATGAAAGACAAAATAGTAAATTCATACTAAAAATTTAATAAAGTGATTTGCAAATAGGATCAAGAAAAATCTTCTTTGTCTTTGACTTATAAATAGGATCAGAGAAGTATTGCTTTAGCTAATTAATTTGTTCAAAGGTCCCAATCAACCCATTATATTTTGTCTTGCGGCAGCAGTTAGTGTTGTGATTTGATATGCTTCTTGACCAACTCCATGCATTTCACAGTATCTTTCTAATAAGCACTATTAATCAAGATTATTGTTACTACTCTTGAAATATTTTAAGAGATTTAAATTAAACTAGATAATTAATCAAAGAGAATAGGTAATGCATCACAATGCACTCTTCCTTTAATTTCCTTGTATATAATGAACTCTTTATATATAATTTAAGCCATATATTGAAGAAGGTAATATAATAATTACTTGCGAGTTAGGGACGTCCGAGACAGATAATATATGTCAGCAATAAATTTTCATTTTCTGCGGGCTATGTCTAGGATTTTGATTTGGAATTCCAAACAAAATAATTGGAGTGAATTAGTATATATACTCCTCTAGTCCTTAATATAAGACCCATTTAACTAATTTGATTAGATTAAGGTAGTTAGGTAAGTTAGTTAATTATGAGAAATGTGACACGTTTTTCTTAAAATACCATAATCATCTTTCTTAATACCCCTTCTTCCTCTTCTACTTGATTATGGTTAAGAGAGTATCCATAGGGATAATTTAGAAAAGATTGATAAATATAAAAAATGAGTCTTATATTTAGGATTAAAGCCAACTCAACAATTGAGTCCTCTATTAAGGACCAGAGGAGTATAACTCATTCATTTTCATTTTTCTTCTAACTTTTTCTTTTTGAGCTAAAAAACATTTTATCAAAACTTTACTGATTGAGCTATTCTAATATTTCACTCTTAATTAAAATAATATGATTAATCCGTTCAATTATCTTATAACATAATCGATCTCATATGTGATTTAAACAATTTTAGTTTTGAAAAAAAAATCAACATTAATAAACATTATATTACAAGTTTAATTAATAATAAGCAATAAGCAAAGCATGTATTTATCAAATAATATAATTTTTTGATATATTTTAATATTTCTATTAGTATATTAATTTTTTAATATTTTGAATATAAAAAAGAAATTAATATTGTTAACATCAAAACCTTCACTAATAAAGCAAAAAAAAAATCAAAATATTTACTAAAACTTCAATTTTTTTTTAAGATTTATACAATTTTTTTATCTCATTCTCATTCAACGTAAAAAAGAATCAAATAAAACCTAAAACCAAAAGAGTCAATAGAGAGATAAACTCCTCTACATGTTTACTTCATATACCGTAAAATCACTTCTAAAATCACTTCTCATTCTTTGGGACAGAAGTTAGACGAAGCACGAAGCAACATTATTTGCATTGGGAAGGAAAAAGTATGACAAGAGATGATGTGCAAATTTGGATTAGCAACCATAAAAGTAATTTATTCTTAATTTGACTTTTAAAAAAGTTAGGTTCGGCAAAAATTAGATTGGATAATGTGATTGATATTTGGATTGACTTTTGAAAAAATTAAATTGAATAAAAATATAAATTATTTGGATTACAATTGAATAAGTAAGTTTAGTTTGTAAAATTAACAAAATTGGTACGACTTTTATTACATATATAAAATTAAAAAATTATCAATTTACAGAATGTAATAACTTAAATTATTTTAATTGGAAGAAGTTAAATATAATAAACAAAATATATTTAACTTAGAAAATTTACAGAACATATTTTTTAATGCGAAAATAATTTTCAGATTTAGTTTTAATTCAAATAAAAATTTCCCAATATATCAGAGAAGTAAGATACCAAAAAGAAAAAAAAAATCTCTACATAACCGGCTACTGTTAAGTGTTAACCAACGTGTACAATTCCATCATCTCTTTTATTTAATTATTTTTTACTTACAGCTTTTCTGAGAGACACAAGTCTAGAATTCTTTTTTGTTCTTCATCTCCTTTCTCTCCCTCGTTCATCTTGGGTGCGATGGTGACGACCCAACTCGTGACAGGTCTAGGAGTACTGGCCTGACGGCGAGGATAGATAGGACAAGAAAAGAGGAGAGGGAGTAGATGAAGGAGCAAGACAAGGAGATGGAGTTGAGACCCAACACTGAACATAGCTTAGAGGGAAGACGTGATGGAACTACCAGAGCAGAGAATGAAGGAGGAGAGTGAGAAATTCTTTTTATGAGAATAATTATTATGCTTTAACAGTCCCTTACTAGCCACCTATAAGTATGATACATAAGTAATAAGCAGATCTAGGAGCTTATCAACTCATGCTTATAAATCCGGCTTTTTTTTTTTTTGATAATATATAAATCCGGCTTTTAACTCCTAAGAAGGATTGGATAAAAGCTCATCCAAACAAAGCCAATATAAAAACTACCTGACCAGAGCACATCCACCATTATTATATCGAAATTAAAAAAATTTAAAATTTATTAACTATCTTTGAAAATTAAATAAGTTTTTAATTTTATCGACTAAAGTAGCTAGGATGCAAATCCTATATATTATAGCGATAACTTAACAACAATAATTGTATTGTGGGAAATAACGTTGTGTTTTCATTTTGGCTCCCCAGGCATCTTGCTCGTCTGCTTAAAAATTTTCATAGCCCCGCCTTTTAAAGGAAGAAAATGAATCACAAACGGGGATAATATGTGTCTATATATAGCCAATCTTTTGCATTAATAACTAATTAAAATACTAATGTTACAAGCCATACACTAACATACTCACTGTGTTTACTACATAACATAATTCAGAAGGGCGACCATAGGACAACCAACTAAGAATAGACCAAAGCACAGAGTTCAACGAACCTGATGACAACAAAGAAAGCCACACATGAAGAAAAAGAAAATAAGACAGACAAGACAGCAATATAATGACCAAGAAAACTAAGCTTAATTATTATTAATACAAGCTAAATATTCTTCTGTATATGTAATCAGTGACGATGATGTCCTTGTCCAGGGCTCGGACCACTCTTGTCACCAACTGCCAATCTTGCTGGAATCTCATCTTTCTTAACTACTCTAGAACCTTCCATAACTGATCTCCCCATAAAGATGCCTTCTGCAGGCTCTTCAATAACTTCTGTATGCTTCTCCAGTGTGTTAAGTGGCCTTGCCATCACAGGAACGAGACACAGCTTCCAGAAGAAGAGAATGAGTAGAATTAAAAATAATGGCATGGATGGGATTGATCTTCCCGCCATGATATATATATATATATATATGCGCTTAGTAAATACTAAGACTTAAGTGAAGAGGCCTGTTTTAGTTAAGAATGTTTGAGAGTACTAGCATGAGAAGAGTGTGTTGTGTGTACTTGTATTTATATATGGTGTTCTTAAACAGTGACTACCTTGTTGAAGAATACCTAACCACAGATATGCATTTAGTTGTAAAGGAAAAGAACCTATATGCGATTTAATAAGTTATGGTTCTAGATATAGGTCAACTGTGACTTAATTTGTTAATTTATTGATTCTCTGATCAATCTGCTACTAGTGTCACATGAACAAATCCATATCATCATAAGAAAATAAAGCTTATGTGTAAAGAGACGTGAGATGCTTGTTTGGCCAACCTCCAGGGAAAAGATCCATATGGCAATACAAAACGAAAGGGATTGCGTCAACACAAAAGTTTGATTGATTGAGTACAAATTTGTGGAGAAAAATTAAGTTGCTTGATCTGAATAATTGAAGTTATCTTGTACGACTCTTCCATGGAGAAAGTTCATATATAATAACAGGATGAACTATAGTGCTTCATATGTTGGATGAAGTGGATCTTAATTAAACTTGGGCAAAAGTTCCCAAACTTCTGCAATTTGATTGTTGTTGTAGTGGAATTGTGTGTACGTGGAAATTTAGGATCCAACTGAAAAATTGTACGTACGAGAAAACGCATTATTTGAGACTATCACGCGACATTATTGAACTCGCTAAGTCAACTAGCCTCGTCCTTGTACTCAAGTCTGTCTGATAATGCATGCGTTGCACTGTATAATTAATACCTTTCCCAGTATCATGAAAACTTAAAAGTCAGCTTCTCTTTTTCCATATGATATACTATTTCTGATTCCTAATATAAGAACTCGTTTGACTTTTATTTTGATTCTAAATATAAAATTCTAATCCACTTTATCTCTCATATTTATCTATTTTTTTAAGATAGTTCTTGTAACAATAGTAGCTCTAACCAATACACTTGATTAATAAAGATATTTTAGAAAAAATACTCCTCCGGTCCTTAATATAGGACCCAATTCTTAAGTTGGTTTTGATCCTAAATATAAGACCCATTTCTCGTATTTATCAATTTTCTCTAAATTACCCCTATGAATACTCCCTCAACTATAATCAAGTAGAAGAGGGAGATGAGGTATTAGGAAAGATTATTATGGTATTTTAAGAAAAATGTGTCACTTTTCTTATAATTAACTAACTTACCTAACTTCCTTAATCTAATCAAATTAGTTAAATGGGTCTTATATTAAGGACCGGAGGAGTAATAATTATTTATTACAAATAATTAACTTAACTAATTTCTTTAATTTACTTAAATTAATCAATTAGCTCTTATATTAAGTACCGGATATAGTAATTAATTAAGCCACCCTTTTAGAAGAAACATGACCTTTTCATAGCATATGAAAACCCAAGTATGTAAAACTATGATATTAAATTCGATCGTATTTTTCTTTAGTGCTATGCATAATGTATTACACTTTTGGGCATTGAGCAATGAGCAACTACAGCACGTAAGAATGGCTACACACACACACACACACACACACATATTCTTTCGGAGGGATCGAGAAAATCAGTGTAATTGCTTGAAAGGTCCAAGTCACCCATTATATTTTGTCTAGTAGATGCAGCAATAATAGTTTGCTCTTTGATCTGCTTCTCGACCAAACTCATGCAAGTTCACTGCATCCTTATAAACGCTGAATCAAGATTGTTATTCTAGAAATACTTTAAGATAGTTGAATTACCTAGATTTTAAAAATCTGTTTTTACTCGGTTGGAAATTATATGATTGCTGCTATAAATAAGCTTCACCTTTTTAGTTGATATACCCAAGATAAATCTATGTATATCTTTTGGAAAAATCTTGAAATAGATAATTCAACGGAAGAGAGACACAGAGAATTTCATAAAACCAAAAAGGTAGACCGAACCAAGTTAATGTATGGAGTTAAGGGTAGGAAAAGAAATGTTGGTAGAAATAGACGAAAAGTGGTATTTAAGTTAAAATAAAAAAACAAAGTGTTTAATGGGACTGGAGCTCCTCAAAATTTGGAGAGAACAAATAAGTAATAAACACATATCACATTTTAACTCAACCTTAATGGCTAAGTTTATAAGTGCTTGAATATTACTTATTAAAATCTCATTTTATCCCATGTAAGTGTTATGAGTCCTGTATTGTTTCCTTGTAAGAAAGGCCTTATAAGACCTTGAGTTCTATAGTTTCAATAGCTTTTGGGATATGATTCTTCCAAGAACTTGTACTTTCTTAAACTAAGATTTTCTCATCAGCCAAAGGTGAAAGTCCGTATCCCAAGCTAAACTAAGCCCTTTAAACATACCCCATTCATCAGCTTAATAAACACTACAGTTACCAAGATAGCTAAAGAAGCCAACAATCCAGTGACCTTGGCTATCACGTAGAATCCCACCACAAGATGCTTGTTGTGCATTTTCTTCCTTCTTTAACACGAAACCCAACAAAATTGGTGGGTGTACACATACGTATAATAGCCGCTGAAGAGGCATACAAATCCCCAATTGAACTTTGAGGCCCAAAAATAATCAATTCAGATATCAGGCCCAAGAGGCCGAACTACCACAACACCATAAGCCTGTGTTAAAGAATCCTGCCAAATCAGGTTTTGCCCCAACATCATATCTAAAACATGCTATTGATGGCCGGTAAAAAAAAAACATTTTCAGAATCTTGTCTCTACGCAAACCTCCATCCAATTTCCATCTAGCCCAACGTTATAACATTGTCTTGGTTGAGCCTAGGTATTTATCGCGAATAGTAATAATGAAATCCTCCCACATTGCAAATTTCTCAAAAAAAACCTTTAGTGATGGCCATGAGATCCTCCATAACATTGTTATGTTTTAATTATTACCGTTATAATTCTATCAAATTTTATTTGACTATTCTATATCCCAAGGATTTTAAATTCTTCAGAGCTTACTCTTCCCATCCGTCAGAAAATTTGAACCAGAACTTGCAAGCAATTCTGTTTTTTCCTCCTCTAATGTGCAACTACTTCAAGTTAAACATAAATTCATTGATCGAATCTTTGGGAGATCCAAACCCACCAATGTATATGTGGTTACTTCGTTTTCCACATTCCACTTCGCTTTTTCAATAGTCAAAAACTTGGCCTATGATAGCGACGCAATCCTAATTAATAATCTAAAAGTAGACGTGCTTCTTGAGAATCATATCACAAATATGAATCCATTCAAATGGTTCGTCCTTAAAGAGCTGTTTGTTACTTCCAAGGAACTGAGGGTCAATGGATCGGGTGGATCATATAACAGTTTTCACAAGCAATATACATAAGCTCAAGATGTTTGATCTGTGCTGATTTAACCCCTTTAATATTATTGATGGGACCAGGTCTATTATAATAGGGTTTGAAATTATTATATATTTGTGGCCCTTTTGTTTTTCTTTGCATTGTATCACATCAATTGTGATTGTTAAAAGAACTCCCGAGAGCGACCGAGTATGACAACTGACACAGACCTATTTATCAAAATGCTTCCAAATAAAGTCTAGCTTTTTCTTCTGTCAAAAAGTAAAACTTTTGCTTTGACTTTCAGAAAAATAGAGGCATAAATTAAAAGTCAAGTTGGAAACTAACTGTTTAATTCAACAAAAGTGTGCCCAGAAGAATCTAGGAGCATGCGTGCATATCGAATACGGATGGCTTTCACTTGAACCTCTCAATTCTTCGATATCGTGTATCGTGAAGATTAAGTTAGGAAAATAAAGACTTGTGCTGCTGTATGTTTTGTCAATTTGTGCTTTTATATATTACAATAAATAATCATGCGATGATAAGGAATATATATCTCGTACAGTCTGACGATGGAATGGTCTTTAAGCTTGAGTCTGTTGACATGGCAATCGATTTCGTTTGTTACATGGCCTAATCCTTCCCTTTCTGATTTCTTTTAGAATTGTTCTGATTAATTAATCTTCATTTTCATACTCTTTCCATGTTTAGTTATGAACCATCATTATTTATTTTTATGGGGGTTGAATATTAGATGCTTATAACTGACCAAACTGAACAAGAAATCAGGAAACCCACGTTCATGATTAAGAAAAAAGTCAGATTAAACCAAATATCAACTCTATTGCCCAAACCCCAAGAGGTAAATATAAACATACATATTATAAGCTATTTCATACATGTGATACTATCAAGTGATCAGTTTAAAGTACTATAAAATCATCCTATTTGAGGCATAATTGAGAATTAAATATGAGTAACTCTTCCAATTGAAATTCAATTTTAGGTTGCTACATTACAAGAGATTAGTCCCTTCTATTATACCTAATCCGCATTGGTCTAATTATTATTGTTAGGTGAATATCATTTTCATTAATCATTAGCACATACCTTCTTTCAAACCCATTGAGGAGTGCATGCATCTTGGTTGCTTTTCCTTCCTTTGAAGCATTATCTCCTTCCAATATAAAAAGACATAAACCGTCCTGTCATGTATCCATATACACAGTTAGTTATTACAAGCTTGATCTTCCAATTTGCTTCCTCTTTTGATGGTCTCTGCAGATTGAATAATAATGGGTAGGATTAAACTAGGATCTTACTCCCTCTGCTTTGTTATATTCTTGTGCCTTCATCATCATGAGTTGCTTTCTGGGGTCACTGCTGCTCGACCTCTCAAGATTTTGCAGTTGGAAACTTCAAATGAGAAGACGCGGACAAACCCTAGCATGGTTTTGTGGACAAGGAAGACGTCAGGGCCTAGCCGAGGAGGGAAGGGTCATGGATCTCAAGCTCGCCTCCTACTTAAAGACTCTGGTCCAAGTATTGGCATAGGACACTAGACATGCGTGTAATATGATGCTATGTACTATCTCCGGTCCTAATTATAAAGCCTCATATATAAACTAGAAATGAGGTCTTATAATTTAGACACCAGAGGTAGTACATATAAATATATATATATATATATATATATCATCCTTACCGGTGTCCAATCCAGGTGGTGATGATCTTTCCATCCGGATCAAAAGGTAGTATGGAGTTTTTTCAACTAAAAAGGTATCAATTTAGAAGATATTTATATTCATATTATGGCCCCAAAGAAACAAGAAGATATTTATATCGTTATTACTTTTACAAGTTGTTATATGTATATATTTGTGATGTGATTAATTTATGGTCATAGGTGATATAAATTCTTTAAAAAACTGAGAATTAAGTGAAAAGATTGTCAGAATCAGAGTTAGAAAGCACAAATGATAAAATTGACTATTAACAGTGAATGATCAAATAAGTATGGCATATATTTGATCTTTGGAATTTGTGTACATATCCTTAGTCAACCCGTTAGAGCACATCACCACCCCTGATGATGGCACACCAAATACATGTTGTCCCAGAAAAAGGTGCAAGTGTAATGACATTAGACAAAATAATATAGAAGAAGAAACTTGCATTCTTGGTATGTATACTTCTTTCAATTAAATTAAAGTGAGTGGATTTTAAATTTAAAAATAAGATATTAAATAATAAGTGGGTGTCTGAGTAACATACTTTTGTTTTGTTAATGTGGGTCATACAGTGATTAATGGGGCATTTAAGTTTTTCCAATACTATCTTCGGTCTTTAATATAAAAGCTAGTTTGACATTTAACTTGATTCTAAATATAAGACTCCAGTCTATTTTGTTTCTTATATTTATCTATTTTTTTCAAAGTAATCCATGCAGTAATAGTTGCATATATAAAGGTTTTATCAAATAGTAGTTATAGCTAATACATATTATTAGCAAGAATATCCTAGAAAAAACAACATATATTTATTACAAATAACTAATTTAACAAACTTTTTTATTCAACTAACTCTTATGCTCCTCCAGTTCTTAATATAAGACATAATTCTTGAGTTAATTTTGGTCCTAAATATAAGACTTATTTTTTATATTTATCAATTTTTTCTAAATTATCCCTATGAAAACTCCCTCAACCATAATCAAGTAAAAGATGACAAGAGGATATTAAGGAAGATGATTATGGTGTTTTGGGATAAACATGTTATATTTTTTATAATTAACTAATCTATCTAATATTTTTAATCTAATTAAATTAGTTAAATAGGTTTTATATTAAGAATCAGAATAGTATTATAAATATTAGATTAATGTTTAGGGGAAATTGCAAAAAAAGACCTTGGAATTGCAAAAACGCAGATAGGGACCCTTGACAACTTCACTATGGGTTTTGACAAGAATAATATGCCCTGAAGTTGTCAAAACCCATAGTGAAGTTGTCAAGGGTCCCTATCTGCGTTTTTGCAATTCTAAGGTCTTTTTTTGCAATTTTCCCTAATGTTTAGGAATACAATTGACACAAAAGGAAACGTGAGGCCCATTGTGTATGCCATGCAGTCATGGTCCAGAACCCCACAACGTGGACCATCAAAGCCGAGTTTACGCGTATTAAGCTCCAATATTGTCAAAAACATGCTTTAACGACTTCATGTGCTTTTATTAGGGGTAGAAAAATACATTTTTATCCGAAATTAACTTATAATTATGATTTTGAGGATAAATTTTTTTGTAATAGATTTGTAAGGTTGATTTTGACATAATCAAAAAACAAATTGAAAAGTCAAAATTATTATTTTCTTTAAAAATATCAAAACACTCCTAAATTGAAGTTATGTATTTGAGATTGTATGTATAGCCATGAATCACAACGTCTTCCATGACACTCAGTATTCTTTTCTTTCTTTTTTTTTTTTTTAACAACCAATTAAAACGATATCAATATATCATTTACAAGACCGTTGGCAAAAAAAAAAAATCATTTACAAAACAAAACATAAACAAAGAGTTTATTAAAAGAAGAAAAAATGTGGATATGAAAAATTTTTATTTTTTCAATGTTTACTTCAGTAATAAACTAACAAGGACGAATATTATAATTATAAGAGCAGAATACTCTAACCTCTTTTACATTTTACTCTAATTACATCAACTTCTTCTATATTTTGAAAATATATACTTATGTCCAAATCGTTAATTCCTTTAATAATGTTCTAAAAAAATAATTTTTTTAATTAAAATTATATTAAGATACTTTTTATTTACTAATTTACCCTTTGTAACATTAAATCCCTAAAATTTGGCTAAATTTTTTTCCTTTTTCCTTAATTTTATTTTTTTATTTTTAAAAATAGCAAATTGTTTAGTGTTTTTATCATATTAGAATGAAAAATTAATTAATTTAATTAATGTAGATTTAAAAATTTTGAATTAAAATTTGATTAATTTTTTAAATAAATATGTGATAAATAGATATGTTATAAATGTTTCTAACAAAATTTTTATTTTAAAATTTTAAATTATTAATTTAAATGATTTCTGTGGTCTCTCAAACTTAGACAATTTATATTATACGATGAAAAAATATTTACTTAATATATTTTTTATTATGCATTAAAAAAATTAAAATTATAAAGTTTTATAATATAATAAAAATTAATAGATTTTATTGTATATTAAAAATTTGAAAATACATGTATTAAAATTTTTTATCAAAAATTATTTTTTAGAAAATATAAATATTTATATAAATTTTATGTTAATGAAAGGTATTTTGGCTAAAATAAAAATTTAAAAGCTAAATTTAATGGTTACTTAACTATTAAATAGATAGAAATAAAATCTCAAATATCTATGAGGGGTTTGTATAATATGTATTTTAATTTTAAAAGAGATATATATATCTTCAAAATAAAAAAAATTCTGTAATTAAAATAAAATAGAAGAATAATTAGAGTATTTTACTCTAATTATAAATTTCTCAATCACTACCAGCAACAAGTCAACAACCTCACCAACGGCTCCCATACTTTTTTTTTTTTATTCGAAAAAAGAAGCCAGGTCCATTAAGGTCGTACGTCCAGTACAAACGCGGTACCTTATTCCCTTTCGCCCTTCATTCTCTCTTTTTTATGCCAAAATAAAATGCAAATTGGAAAGAACGATTCCCCTTCTCATTGATAGCTCAGCGATATTCGGATTCAATTCAATCCAAAGTTCCAAACTAAAATAGTTTACTCATTTTGTCCTAATCCTTAATCAAGTTAACAAGAGCACCTTGCTGAAACCACAACAATGGTTTAAAAAATATTACTTATTATATACTTAATATAATAGTTAATATAATAGTTGATTAACTAATTTGAGTAGATTAAAAATGTTAATCAACTGAAATGGTATGATATTTTTTTTTTCTAAAACAACCAAACATCTTTTCTAATTTTCTCCCTCCCTCTCCTAATTAATTATTAATTATTATTAGGAAATATTAATGGGCTCTATTCAGGAAAAATTAGTAAACGATAAAATAAGTCCTAAACATTTCACCCCAAAAAAAAGGCTTACATATATAAGATTAATATTAAATCTCCAATTAATTTCTACATTAAATACCAAAGAAATATTGTTTAATACCATCCTTATTTCAAACATAAGACAATTTTAATTAAAAATAGATAAATAATTAGGATTATGGATGTTTTAAGTGAAAAAATTATCAATTATTACATGAAACCTAAAAATCAACAAAAAGATAAACCATTTTTTCTTAAATTTCTTACTCATACAGATCAACTTTAAATGAGTTAGTCTCAATAAATTTTTCTGTTCTTTCCCTATTCTTTGTACTTCTTTTAGAAGAATCTAATTGCAGTGGGTAACTTTAAAAATGTCTTTAAAAAAAGTTCATCATACACAAAGTCGGCCTCAAAATTCCTTTCCTTCTGATCCAACTTTAAAATATTAAAATCTTTATAGCTACATATGATATCAAAATTCTAACTAGTACCATGGCGGAAGGCCCACATGAAGAATGACTATAATTTTTAAATTAAATTATAAGTATTACTTAAAATGACCATTAGAGGAGCCGGTTTAAAGAATCACAATAATGCAGTTAATCTCAAAGAACACTCCCCTTGCTCCCACTCCTATAGATTTCTTCCTGTCAAAATTTTTAAACCATGTTCGTTGGATGAGACCATCCCAAGTGACTTCAAACTTCGAGTTCCAAGTTCTAACCCTACCAATTCCGTATGTACAGTCCCAAAATTAATGCTCACCTCGAGACAACAAGAAAAATCAGTTCGCCTTTTCAGTCTTCAGGACCCATGCCTTCCATTATCAAAACTCATTTGGCACAGTACTAGTATTTTTGAAAATCCAACCATCTCTCACAACGCCGCCATGTAATTTCTCACTTCATCCCTTATCATCTCCTTCATCACTGCCATTAACTCTGGCCCAAATGTGGTGATTCCACTGTGCCTCGTCTCCGTTGATAATAGTATTGATGTTGTTAATGCCTTCTCGCGCTCTGCGATAGGGCCTGAATCTTTAACCATCCATAACTCCTTCGACTTGGCTCCAGGAAGAGACAGAGTGAGTTCTGTGGAGAGATCGTTGTTCAAGATCGCATCCGGCGGTCTCGATTCAGGCCGAACCAGAGTCGGAGGATCAGAGACTACCTGATGACCCGAATCGCTTACATCAGATCCAGTTTGGCTGCTCGGGCTGTAACAATGACCCGCTAATACCGGTGGAATCGTCAGCGATCGGTCTCCGGTGGCCGGCTTCTTCGCTGGTAGGAGCGATGGATCTTCGACGTTGTCGACCAATGATGAGTACTTGCGCTTCAACGTAGAGTTCCAGTGGTTTTTGACGGAGTTATCCGTACGGCCGTTAAGGAGCTTGGCTATGGTGGCCCATTTGTTGCCGAACTTAGCGTGTGCCTTGACGATGATCTCGTCTTCCTCGGGAGTGAAGGCACCACGCTCTACATCCGGTGAGAGCTGGTTGCACCACCGGAGCCGGCACGACTTTCCAGATCGTCCGGGGATCGCCTTGCTTATCACCGACCAATTTCGAGCGCCGTGCTGTTGCACGTGCTGCCTCAACAACTCGTCCTCCTCAGGGCTCCGGGACCCTTAACCCGATCCACTTCTCCCTGCAACGCCTCCATTCTCTTATATTCGTCGTTGATCAACCCTAAGCAAAACCTAAAAGCCACCAGAATCTCCAATGTCGAAGAAAATAGCAAGTTAAATTAAATTAGGATGGGACACCAAAAAAAGGAAAGAGAGAGACTGGAAAGAGAGAAACGGTTCAGCGGGAGACTCCTCTGAATGGGAGGATAGTAGAAGAGGAATGAGAAGGGTTTATAAGAAGAGGGCAAGTCAATACCTGACGCAGCCGGTTAACTGAAACAGGTAAGAAACGAGATGTGAACCGGTGATAGTGAGTTACCGGTTAGTATAGTTTACAGCTGGATAACGACCAGGTTTGGCCACGCGGGGCCGTGGGCAACGAGGGTTTCTGAGAATCCAACGAAATACTCGGCGGAATGAAACGCACCGGAGGGGTTCGTTGGAAGTTGAGGGATTTGGAGGATCCTGAATATTTGAAAAACTCGCGAAAAATTCCGTTTGGGTGTTTGCAAGAAGAGATATTTTGGGGGATATTTTGAGGTAGAACTGTTCGGGATAAGCTCAGCTCGAGTGGGGCCAGGCTGGAGAGCATTACGTGAAGGATTTTAATTTTAGTTTTGGTGGAGAGAGAGAGAGAGAGAGAGAGATGTAATATAAATAGATAGGTATTAAATGGAATTTTTGAGAAGCACGAAGAGAGAGATGTAATATACTCTTCCGATGTTTATTATAAGACTCAATTTGATTTTTTATTTGGTCCTAATTATAAGACCCAAACCATTTTCTCTCTTATATTTATGCATTTTTTCCAAGATAATTCTTCTAATAATGATAGTTTTAGTCAATATACTTAATTAGCAAGGATATTTTAGGAATAACAACACTTATTTATTATAAATAA